>NC_090229.1:0-300000 GCF_024489055.1 Chanodichthys erythropterus
GATAAACCCTGTAGGAGTAGTAGTATAAAATTCATAGCCTGTTTTTTCAAAAAATTAACATTCAAACCAAAATAGCTGACTTCCTGTTGGTCGGAGCTAATGAATGTAAATTAGAAAATTGTCCGGCTTGATGAGAATAATATGTGTACCGAGTTTGGTGACTGTAGGAAAAACTAACCCCCACTTTTGTCAAAAGGTGGCGCTACTGAGCCCCTCCACCACGCCCATTTCTATGGCTTTGTCCATGTCTACTGGTTGACAATATTGATGTGTGTGTCGAGTTTCATGCAATTTGAAGCATGTTAAGAGCCTCAAAAACACTCAAGAATATTATTACAGTTTGACCTGTTGCCATGGCAACAATATTTCAAATATCAAAAATCCTGTCATAGGTCTACATCTGCTGTGTATTGACATTACACTGATGAAGTTTGAAGCTAATCAGGTAAAAATAAGAGGGTGATCTCAAAACATTTCAAAAAGTGATACACTTCCTGCTGCCAGTTGGTGGCGCTATAACTTTGACTCACAATAGTCACATCCATGTGATCAGACTCCTATAACGAACACACTCGTGAAGTTTCATAAAGATCAATATATGTATTAAGACGTTATAACACATTTCCTGTTTCCTTTTTCTCGCCATAAATTCGTTGCCTCGCCACGGCCAAACCGTTCGAGATATCAAAAATCCCCTGGCAATTTTTAATCATCAGTGTCTTGACTTCATGCTGACCGAGTTTGGTGGCGATCGGATTAATCGTCTAGGAGGAGTATATCAAATTCCAGAGCATGCGTTTTTCAAACAACCCTTAATAGCTGACTTCCTGTTGGCGTGGCGATTAACTTAGAGCGCGAAAGTTGTTCGGCCCGATGAGGTCTATATGTGTACCGAGTTTCATACTAATACGTGCAAGCATGTTTAATATATGGACCAAATTTTCAGACTTTTTTCAAGGGGGCGCTGTCGAGCCCCCCTGCCACGCCCGGGTACCAGCCTCTCCGGCGTCCTAATGGCCGCGGATTCCAATGTGTGTGCCAATTTTCAAGAGTTTTTGAGCATGTTAAGGCCCCCAAAAAGCCCCGGAAGACGAAAAAAAAAAAAAAAAAAAAAAAATAATAATAATAAATATAGCTGCGAGCAGCGATGGCGGGCCCAAGCCCGGTGGCACCGCCACCCCGGTGGCTTCAGGGCAACTGTGCACAGCGGGCAATAGGCACTTAAAACGGTTAAACATCAAAGGACTATGTCAAATTCACTCCACATTTACTGCACTACAAGGTGCCGCTATAGAGCCCCTTCTCCCTGCCCATTTTCAAAGGATTACATGTGCCAAGTTTTAACATTATTCTGATGAATTTTGAAGCAAATCAGGTAAAAATAAGAGGGTGATCTCAATGTATGCTGAAAGTGACACATTTTCTGCTTCCAGTTGGTGGCGCTATGACTTTGAATCACAATAGTCAAATCCATGTGATCAGCCTTGTACAACGAAGACTAAGCCAAAGTTTCATCAAAATCAATTAATGTATGCAGAAGTTATAACACTTTGTTTCCCTTTTCTTGCCATAAATTCGTTGCCTCGCCACGGCCAAACCGTTTGAGGTATCCAAAATCCGTTTGCAATTAAACAACTTCAATGTGTTAGCAACAAGTTAAAAAAAGCTTGGTGTAAATTGGATAAACCCTGTAGGAGTAGTAGTATAAAATTCATAGCCTGTTTTTTCAAAAAATTAACATTCAAACCAAAATAGCTGACTTCCTGTTGGTCGGAGCTAATGAATGTAAATTAGAAAATTGTCCGGCTTGATGAGAATAATATGTGTACCGAGTTTGGTGACTGTAGGAAAAACTAACCCCCCCACTTTTGTCAAAAGGTGGCGCTACTGAGCCCCTCCACCACGCCCATTTCTATGGCTTTGTCCATGTCTACTGGTTGACAATATTGATGTGTGTGTCGAGTTTCATGCAATTTGAAGCATGTTAAGAGCCTCAAAAACACTCAAGAATATTATTACAGTTTGACCTGTTGCCATGGCAACAATATTTCAAATATCAAAAATCCTGTCATAGGTCTACATCTGCTGTGTATTGACATTACACTGATGAAGTTTGAAGCAAATCAGGTAAAAATAAGAGGGTGATCTCAAAGCATTTTAAAAGTGATACACTTCTTGCTGCCATTTGGTGGCGCTATAACTTTGACTCACAATAGTTACATCCATGTGATCAGACTACTACAACCAACACACTCCTGAAGTTTCATAAACATCAATCAATGTATGCAGAAGTTATAACACTTTGTTTCCCTTTTCTTGCCATAAATTCGTTGCCTCGCCACGGCCAAACCGTTTGAGATATCCAAAATCCGTTTGCAATTAAACAACTTCAATGTGTTAGCAACAAGTTAAAAAAAGCTTGGTGTAAATTGGATAAACCCTGTAGGAGTAGTAGTATAAAATTCATAGCCTGTTTTTTCAAAAAATTAACATTCAAACCAAAATAGCTGACTTCCTGTTGGTCGGAGCTAATGAATGTAAATTAGAAAATTGTCCGGCTTGATGAGAATAATATGTGTACCGAGTTTGGTGACTGTAGGAAAAACTAACCCCCCCACTTTTGTCAAAAGGTGGCGCTACTGAGCCCCTCCACCACGCCCATTTCTATGGCTTTGTCCATGTCTACTGGTTGACAATATTGATGTGTGTGTCGAGTTTCATGCAATTTGAAGCATGTTAAGAGCCTCAAAACCACTCAAGAATATTATTACAGTTTGACCTGTTGCCATGGCAACAATATTTCAAATATCAAAAATCCTGTCATAGGTCTACATCTGCTGTGTATTGACATTACACTGATGAAGTTTGAAGCAAATCAGGTAAAAATAAGAGGGTGATCTCAAAGCATTTTAAAAGTGATACACTTCTTGCTGCCATTTGGTGGCGCTATAACTTTGACTCATAATAGTTACATCCATGTGATCAGACTACTACAACCAACACACTCCTGAAGTTTCATAAACATCAATCAATGTATGCAGAAGTTATAACACATTTCCTGTTTCCCTTTTCTCGCCATAAATTCGTTGCCTCGCCACGGCCAAACCGTTTGAGATATCCAAAATCCGTTTGCAATTAAACAACTTCAATGTGTTCGCAACAAGTTAAAAAAAGCTTGGTGTAAATTGGATAAACCCTGTAGGAGTAGTAGTATAAAATTCATAGCCTGTTTTTTCAAAAAATTAACATTCAAACCAAAATAGCTGACTTCCTGTTGGTCGGAGCTAATGAATGTAAATTAGAAAATTGTCCGGCTTGATGAGAATAATATGTGTACCGAGTTTGGTGACTGTAGGAAAAACTAACCCCCCCACTTTTGTCAAAAGGTGGCGCTACTGAGCCCCTCCACCACGCCCATTTCTATGGCTTTGTCCATGTCTACTGGTTGACAATATTGATGTGTGTGTCGAGTTTCATGCAATTTGAAGCATGTTAAGAGCCTCAAAAACACTCAAGAATATTATTACAGTTTGACCTGTTGCCATGGCAACAATATTTCAAATATCAAAAATCCTGTCATAGGTCTACATCTGCTGTGTATTGACATTACACTGATGAAGTTTGAAGCAAATCAGGTAAAAATAAGAGGGTGATCTCAAAACATTTCAAAAAGTGATACACTTCCTGCTGCCAGTTGGTGGCGCTATAACTTTGACTCACAATAGTCACATCCATGTGATCAGACTCCTATAACGAACACACTCGTGAAGTTTCATAAAGATCAATATATGTATTAAGACGTTATAACACATTTCCTGTTTCCTTTTTCTCGCCATAAATTCGTTGCCTCGCCATGGCCAAACCGTTCGAGATATCAAAAATCCCCTGGCAATTTTTAATCATCAGTGTCTTGACTTCATGCTGACCGAGTTTGGTGGCGATCGGATTAATCGTCTAGGAGGAGTATATCAAATTCCAGAGCATGCGTTTTTCAAACAACCCTTAATAGCTGACTTCCTGTTGGCGTGGCGATTAACTTAGAGCGCGAAAGTTGTTCGGCCCGATGAGGTCTATATGTGTACCGAGTTTCATACTAATACGTGCAAGCATGTTTAATATATGGACCAAATTTTCAGACTTTTTTCAAGGGGGCGCTGTCGAGCCCCCCTGCCACGCCCGGGTACCAGCCTCTCCGGCGTCCTAATGGCCGCGGATTCCAATGTGTGTGCCAATTTTCAAGAGTTTTTGAGCATGTTAAGGCCCCCAAAAAGCCCCGGAAGACGGAAAAAAAAAAAATAAAAAAAAATAAATAAATAATAAATATAGCTGCGAGCAGCGATGGCGGGCCCAAGCCCGGTGGCACCGCCACCCCGGTGGCTTCAGGGCAACTGTGCACAGCGGGCAATAGGCACTTAAAACGGTTAAACATCAAAGGACTATGTCAAATTCACTCCACATTTACTGCACTACAAGGTGCCGTTATAGAGCCCCTCCTCCCTGCCCATTTTCAAAGGATTACATGTGCCAAGTTTTAACATTATTCTGATGAATTTTGAAGCAAATCAGGTAAAAATAAGAGGGTGATCTCAATGTATGCTGAAAGTGACACATTTTCTGCTTCCAGTTGGTGGCGCTATGACTTTGAATCACAATAGTCAAATCCATGTGATCAGCCTTGTACAACGAAGACTAAGCCAAAGTTTCATCAAAATCAATTAATGTATGCAGAAGTTATAACACTTTGTTTCCCTTTTCTTGCCATAAATTCGTTGCCTCGCCACGGCCAAACCGTTTGAGATATCCAAAATCCGTTTGCAATTAAACAACTTCAATGTGTTAGCAACAAGTTAAAAAAAGCTTGGTGTAAATTGGATAAACCCTGTAGGAGTAGTAGTATAAAATTCATAGCCTGTTTTTTCAAATAATTAACATTCAAACCAAAATAGCTGACTTCCTGTTGGTCGGAGCTAATGAATGTAAATTAGAAAATTGTCCGGCTTGATGAGAATAATATGTGTACCGAGTTTGGTGACTGTAGGAAAAACTAACCCCCCACTTTTGTCAAAAGGTGGCGCTACTGAGCCCCTCCACCACGCCCATTTCTATGGCTTTGTCCATGTCTACTGGTTGACAATATTGATGTGTGTGTCGAGTTTCATGCAATTTGAAGCATGTTAAGAGCCTCAAAAACACTCAAGAATATTATTACAGTTTGACCTGTTGCCATGGCAACAATATTTCAAATATCAAAAATCCTGTCATAGGTCTACATCTGCTGTGTATTGACATTACACTGATGAAGTTTGAAGCAAATCAGGTAAAAATAAGAGGGTGATCTCAAAACATTTCAAAAAGTGATACACTTCCTGCTGCCAGTTGGTGGCGCTATAACTTTGACTCACAATAGTCACATCCATGTGATCAGACTCCTATAACGAACACACTCGTGAAGTTTCATAAAGATCAATATATGTATTAAGACGTTATAACACATTTCCTGTTTCCTTTTTCTCGCCATAAATTCGTTGCCTCGCCACGGCCAAACCGTTCGAGATATCAAAAATCCCCTGGCAATTTTTAATCATCAGTGTCTTGACTTCATGCTGACCGAGTTTGGTGGCGATCGGATTAATCGTCTAGGAGGAGTATATCAAATTCCAGAGCATGCGTTTTTCAAACAACCCTTAATAGCTGACTTCCTGTTGGCGTGGCGATTAACTTAGAGCGCGAAAGTTGTTCGGCCCGATGAGGTCTATATGTGTACCGAGTTTCATACTAATACGTGCAAGCATGTTTAATATATGGACCAAATTTTCAGACTTTTTCAAGGGGGCGCTGTCGAGCCCCCCTGCCACGCCCGGGTACCAGCCTCTCCGGCGTCCTAATGGCCGCGGATTCCAATGTGTGTGCCAATTTTCAAGAGTTTTTGAGCATGTTAAGGCCCCCAAAAAGCCCCGGAAGACGGAAAAAAAAAAAAATAATAAATAAAAAAAAATAATAAATATAGCTGCGAGCAGCGATGGCGGGCCCAAGCCCGGTGGCACCGCCACCCCGGTGGCTTCAGGGCAACTGTGCACAGCGGGCAATAGGCACTTAAAACGGTTAAACATCAAAGGACTATGTCAAATTCACTCTACATTTACTGCACTACAAGGTGCCGTTATAGAGCCCCTCCTCCCTGCCCATTTTCAAAGGATTACATGTGCCAAGTTTTAACATTATTCTGATTAATTTTGAAGCAAATCAGGTAAAAATAAGAGGGTGATCTCAATGTATGCTGAAAGTGACACATTTTCTGCTTCCAGTTGGTGGCGCTATGACTTTGAATCACAATAGTCAAATCCATGTGATCAGCCTTGTACAACGAAGACTGAGCCAAAGTTTCATCAAAATCAATTAATGTATGCAGAAGTTATAACACTTTGTTGCCCTTTTCTTGCCATAAATTCGTTGCCTCGCCACGGCCAAACCGTTTGAGATATCCAAAATCCGTTTGCAATTAAACAACTTCAATGTGTTAGCAACAAGTTAAAAAAAGCTTGGTGTAAATTGGATAAACCCTGTAGGAGTAGTAGTATAAAATTCATAGCCTGTTTTTTCAAAAAATTAACATTCAAACCAAAATAGCTGACTTCCTGTTGGTCGGAGCTAATGAATGTAAATTAGAAAATTGTCCGGCTTGATGAGAATAATATATGTACCGAGTTTGGTGACTGTAGGAAAAACTAACCCCCACTTTTGTCAAAAGGTGGCGCTACTGAGCCCCTCCACCACGCCCATTTCTATGGCTTTGTCCATGTCTACTGGTTGACAATATTGATGTGTGTGTCGAGTTTCATGCAATTTGAAGCATGTTAAGAGCCTCAAAAACACTCAAGAATATTATTACAGTTTGACCTGTTGCCATGGCAACAATATTTCAAATATCAAAAATCCTGTCATAGGTCTACATCTGCTGTGTATTGACATTACACTGATGAAGTTTGAAGCAAATCAGGTAAAAATAAGAGGGTGATCTCAAAGCATTTTAAAAGTGATACACTTCTTGCTGCCATTTGGTGGCGCTATAACTTTGACTCACAATAGTTACATCCATGTGATCAGACTACTACAACCAACACACTCCTGAAGTTTCATAAACATCAATCAATGTATGCAGAAGTTATAACACATTTCCTGTTTCCCTTTTCTCGCCATAAATTCGTTGCCTCGCCACAGCCAAACCGTTTGAGATATCCAAAATCCGTTTGCAATTAAACAACTTCAATGTGTTCGCAACAAGTTAAAAAAAGCTTGGTGTAAATTGGATAAACCCTGTAGGAGTAGTAGTATAAAATTCATAGCCTGTTTTTTCAAAAAATTAACATTCAAACCAAAATAGCTGACTTCCTGTTGGTCGGAGCTAATGAATGTAAATTAGAAAATTGTCCGGCTTGATGAGAATAATATGTGTACCGAGTTTGGTGACTGTAGGAAAAACTAACCCCCCCACTTTTGTCAAAAGGTGGCGCTACTGAGCCCCTCCACCACGCCCATTTCTATGGCTTTGTCCATGTCTACTGGTTGACAATATTGATGTGTGTGTCGAGTTTCATGCAATTTGAAGCATGTTAAGAGCCTCAAAAACACTCAAGAATATTATTACAGTTTGACCTGTTGCCATGGCAACAATATTTCAAATATCAAAAATCCTGTCATAGGTCTACATCTGCTGTGTATTGACATTACACTGATGAAGTTTGAAGCAAATCAGGTAAAAATAAGAGGGTGATCTCAAAACATTTCAAAAAGTGATACACTTCCTGCTGCCAGTTGGTGGCGCTATAACTTTGACTCACAATAGTCACATCCATGTGATCAGACTCCTATAACGAACACACTCGTGAAGTTTCATAAAGATCAATATATGTATTAAGACGTTATAACACATTTCCTGTTTCCTTTTTCTCGCCATAAATTCGTTGCCTCGCCACGGCCAAACCGTTCGAGATATCAAAAATCCCCTGGCAATTTTTAATCATCAGTGTCTTGACTTCATGCTGACCGAGTTTAGTGGCGATCGGATTAATCGTCTAGGAGGAGTATATCAAATTCCAGAGCATGTGTTTTTCAAACAACCCTTAATAGCTGACTTCCTGTTGGCGTGGCGATTAACTTAGAGCGCGAAAGTTGTTCGGCCCGATGAGGTCTATATGTGTACCGAGTTTCATACTAATACGTGCAAGCATGTTTAATATATGGACCAAATTTTCAGACTTTTTTCAAGGGGGCGCTGTCGAGCCCCCCTGCCACGCCCGGGTACCAGCCTCTCCGGCGTCCTAATGGCCGCGGATTCCAATGTGTGTGCCAATTTTCAAGAGTTTTTGAGCATGTTAAGGCCCCCAAAAAGCCCCGGAAGACGGAAAAAAAAAAAAAAAAAAAAAAAAAAATTAAAAAAAATATAGCTGCGAGCAGCGATGGCGGGCCCAAGCCCGGTGGCACCGCCACCCCGGTGGCTTCAGGGCAACTGTGCACAGCAGGCAATAGGCACTTAAAACGGTTAAACATCAAAGGACTATGTCAAATTCACTCCACATTTACTGCACTACAAGGTGCCGCTATAGAGCCCCTCCTCCCTGCCCATTTTCAAAGGATTACATGTGCCAAGTTTTAACATTATTCTGATGAATTTTGAAGCAAATCAGGTAAAAATAAGAGGGTGATCTCAATGTATGCTGAAAGTGACACATTTTCTGCTTCCAGTTGGTGGCGCTATGACTTTGAATCACAATAGTCAAATCCATGTGATCAGCCTTGTACAACGAAGACTAAGCCAAAGTTTCATCAAAATCAATTAATGTATGCAGAAGTTATAACACTTTGTTTCCCTTTTCTTGCCATAAATTTGTTGCCTCGCCACGGCCAAACCGTTTGAGATATCCAAAATCCGTTTGCAATTAAACAACTTCAATGTGTTCGCAACAAGTTAAAAAAAGCTTGGTGTAAATTGGATAAACCCTGTAGGAGTAGTAGTATAAAATTCATAGCCTGTTTTTTCAAAAAATTAACATTCAAACCAAAATAGCTGACTTCCTGTTGGTCGGAGCTAATGAATGTAAATTAGAAAATTGTCCGGCTTGATGAGAATAATATGTGTACCGAGTTTGGTGACTGTAGGAAAAACTAACCCCCCACTTTTGTCAAAAGGTGGCGCTACTGAGCCCCTCCACCACGCCCATTTCTATGGCTTTGTCCATGTCTACTGGTTGACAATATTGATGTGTGTGTCGAGTTTCATGCAATTTGAAGCATGTTAAGAGCCTCAAAAACACTCAAGAATATTATTACAGTTTGACCTGTTGCCATGGCAACAATATTTCAAATATCAAAAATCCTGTCATAGGTCTACATCTGCTGTGTATTGACATTACACTGATGAAGTTTGAAGCAAATCAGGTAAAAATAAGAGGGTGATCTCAAAGCATTTTAAAAGTGATACACTTCTTGCTGCCATTTGGTGGCGCTATAACTTTGACTCACAATAGTTACATCCATGTGATCAGCCTACTACAACCAACACACTCCTGAAGTTTCATAAACATCAATCAATGTATGCAGAAG
Organism: Chanodichthys erythropterus; assembly: GCF_024489055.1. Taxonomy (NCBI): domain Eukaryota; kingdom Metazoa; phylum Chordata; class Actinopteri; order Cypriniformes; family Xenocyprididae; genus Chanodichthys; species Chanodichthys erythropterus. Next base: position 9,601 of record NC_090229.1, read on the forward strand.
TTATAACACATTTCCTGTTTCCCTTTTCTCGCCATAAATTCGTTGCCTCGCCACGGCCAAACCGTTTGAGATATCCAAAATCCGTTTGCAATTAAACAACTTCAATGTGTTCGCAACAAGTTAAAAAAAAGCTTGGTGTTAATTGGATAAACCCTGTAGGAGTAGTAGTATAAAATTCATAGCCTGTTTTTTCAAAAAATTAACATTCAAACCAAAATAGCTGACTTCCTGTTGGTCGGAGCTAATGAATGTAAATTAGAAAATTGTCCGGCTTGATGAGAATAATATGTGTACCGAGTTTGGTGACTGTAGGAAAAACTAACCCCCACTTTTGTCAAAAGGTGGCGCTACTGAGCCCCTCCACCACGCCCATTTCTATGGCTTTGTCCATGTCTACTGGTTGACAATATTGATGTGTGTGTCGAGTTTCATGCAATTTGAAGCATGTTAAGAGCCTCAAAAACACTCAAGAATATTATTACAGTTTGACCTGTTGCCATGGCAACGATATTTCAAATATCAAAAATCCTGTCATAGGTCTACATCTGCGGTGTATTGACATTACACTGATGAAGTTTGAAGCAAATCAGGTAAAAATAAGAGGGTGATCTCAAAACATTTCAAAAAGTGATACACTTCCTGCTGCCAGTTGGTGGCGCTATAACTTTGACTCACAATAGTCACATCCATGTGATCAGACTCCTATAACGAACACACTCGTGAAGTTTCATAAAGATCAATATATGTATTAAGACGTTATAACACATTTCCTGTTTCCTTTTTCTCGCCATAAATTCGTTGCCTCGCCACGGCCAAACCGTTCGAGATATCAAAAATCCCCTGGCAATTTTTAATCATCAGTGTCTTGACTTCATGCTGACCGAGTTTGGTGGCGATCGGATTAATCGTCTAGGAGGAGTATATCAAATTCCAGAGCATGCGTTTTTCAAACAACCCTTAATAGCTGACTTCCTGTTGGCGTGGCGATTAACTTAGAGTGCGAAAGTTGTTCGGCCCGATGAGGTTTATATGTGTACCGAGTTTCATACTAATACGTGCAAGCATGTTTAATATATGGACCAAATTTTCAGACTTTTTTCAAGGGGGCGCTGTCGAGCCCCCCTGCCACGCCCGGGTACCAGCCTCTCCGGCGTCCTAATGGCCGCGGATTCCAATGTGTGTGCCAATTTTCAAGAGTTTTTGAGCATGTTAAGGCCCCCAAAAAGCCCCGGAAGACGGAAAAAAAAAAAAAAAAAAAAAATTAAAAAAAAATAATAATCCTTAGAAGAACAAGAGGGCCCTGCGCGAATTTTCGCTTGGGCCCTAATAATAATAATCCTTAGAAGAACAAGAGGGCCCTGCGCGAATTTTCGCTTGGGCCCTAATAATCCTTAGAAGAACAAGAGGGCCCTGCGCGAATTTTCGCTTGGGCCCTAATTAAAGCTGCAAGCAGCGTTGAGAGGGCCCTCGCACCCGGGCTCACTGCCACCCGTTGGCCTCAGGAAAACAGCGAAAAGTGGGCGTCATGCATTTAAGTGAGTGAATACAGGAGAATTATGCCAAAGTCATTTCGAAATGCCACACTTCCTGCGGCCAACAGGTGGCGCTTTTACCGTAACTGAATTTTGCCATGTTGATGTCTTCAGGCCAGGACTATCATTGAACACGTGAAGTTTGAAGCAGATCGGACATTGTATGCCTGAGTTACAACAACTTCCTGTTTCTTTCGTGGCGTTAATCGCATAAATTAGCACTCAGCCAAGTGTTGCATGATTTAACGTGTCTCTAGCATGTTTGGTACTTCGTGGCATAATGAAATGTGACTCTGGTAGTGAATTACATTGTGAAGCATGCCATTTCCTGTTGCCAGCAGGTGGCGCTATGACTAACTAAATATTGTCATATAGATGTCTTTAGGCCAGGACTCTTATCACACATGTGAAGTTTGGGGCAGATCGGACATTGTATGCCTGAGTTACAGCAGCTTCCTCTTTCATGGCGAAACATCAGACTTTGTCAGGCCGCCACAGACACGCCCTTCAGCGAAAACTCAAGATCTTTGAAATTTGTCATCGCTAAGGTCTTGAGATGAGACTGATAACATTTGATGTTGATCTGGTTAAATCTCTATGAGGAGTTAATCACAGTATAAAACATGTAATTTCCTGTTGCCTGCAGGTGGCGCTATGACTGTAACTGAATATTGTTATGAAGATGTCTTCAGGTTAGGACTCTAATAAAGCATGTGAAGTTTGGGGCAGATCCGACATTGTTTGTCTGAGTTACAACAACTTCCTTTTTCATGGCGAAGACATCAAACTTTGTCAGGCCGCCACGGACAAGCCCTTCAGTGAAAACTCTAGATCTTCGCAATTTAACGTCACAAAGGCCTTTAGATTAGACTGACCAAAAATGACATTGATCTGATTAAATCTCTAGGAGGAGTTCGTTAAAGTACAACGTCTGGAAAATGCAAAAAACGGTGAATTGATTAAAAATATCTGACTTCCTGTTTGGTTTCGGATTTTGCTCCAAGATAATTTTTTGTAGGTACTGGGCTGATAAATGTGTGTACCGAATTTCAAAGCCCTAGTGTAATGTAGCGAGCGGGGCTGTACGTTAGATGGCGCTGTCGAGCCATTTTGCCACGCCCAATTCCGAAACCCATAACAGACGTAAATTTTCACCACTTCTGACGCGTGTGCAAAGTTTCGTGAGTTTTCGAGCACGTTTAGGCCCTCTCAAATGCGATTCATTTTGGAGAAGAATAAGAATAATAATAAATATAGCTGCGAGCAGCGATGGCGGGCCCAAGCCCGGTGGCACCGCCACCCCGGTGGCTTCAGGGCAACTGTGCACAGCGGGCAATAGGCACTTAAAACGGTTAAACATCAAAGGACTATGTCAAATTCACTCCACATTTACTGCACTACAAGGTGCCGCTATATAGCCCCTCCTCCCTGCCCATTTTCAGAGGATTACATGTGCCAAGTTTTAACATTATTCTGATGAATTTTGAAGCAAATCAGGTAAAAATAAGAGGGTGATCTCAATGTATGCTGAAAGTGACACATTTTCTGCTTCCAGTTGGTGGCGCTATGACTTTGAATCACAATAGTCACATCCATGTGATCAGCCTTGTACAACGAAGACTAAGCCGAAGTTTCATCAAAATCAATTAATGTATGCAGAAGTTATAACACTTTGTTTCCTCTTCTTGCCATAAATTCGTTGCCTCGCCACGGCCAGACCGTTTGAGATATCCAAAATCCGTTTGCAATTAAACAACTTCAATGTGTTAGCAACAAGTTAAAAAAAGCTTGGTGTAAATTGGATAAACCCTGTAGGAGTAGTAGTATAAAATTCATAGCCTGTTTTTTCAAAAAATTAACATTCAAACCAAAATAGCTGACTTCCTGTTGGTCGGAGCTAATGAATGTAAATTAGAAAATTGTCCGGCTTGATGAGAATAATATGTGTACCGAGTTTGGTGACTGTAGGAAAAACTAACCCCCCCACTTTTGTCAAAAGGTGGCGCTACTGAGCCCCTCCACCACGCCCATTTCTATGGCTTTGTCCATGTCTACTGGTTGACAATATTGATGTGTGTGTCGAGTTTCATGCAATTTGAAGCATGTTAAGAGCCTCAAAAACACTCAAGAATATTATTACAGTTTGACCTGTTGCCATGGCAACAATATTTCAAATATCAAAAATCCTGTCATAGGTCTACATCTGCTGTGTATTGACATTACACTGATGAAGTTTGAAGCAAATCAGGTAAAAATAAGAGGGTGATCTCAAAACATTTCAAAAAGTGATACACTTCCTGCTGCCAGTTGGTGGCGCTATAACTTTGACTCACAATAGTCACATCCATGTGATCAGACTCCTATAACGAACACACTCGTGAAGTTTCATAAAGATCAATATATGTATTAAGACGTTATAACACATTTCCTGTTTCCTTTTTCTCGCCATAAATTCGTTGCCTCGCCACGGCCAAACCGTTCGAGATATCAAAAATCCCCTGGCAATTTTTAATCATCAGTGTCTTGACTTCATGCTGACCGAGTTTGGTGGCGATCGGATTAATCGTCTAGGAGGAGTATATCAAATTCCAGAGCATGCGTTTTTCAAACAACCCTTAATAGCTGACTTCCTGTTGGCGTGGCGATTAACTTAGAGCGCGAAAGTTGTTCGGCCCGATGAGGTCTATATGTGTACCGAGTTTCATACTAATACGTGCAAGCATGTTTAATATATGGACCAAATTTTCAGACTTTTTTCAAGGGGGCGCTGTCGAGCCCCCCTGCCACGCCCGGGTACCAGCCTCTCCGGCGTCCTAATGGCCGCGGATTCCAATGTGTGTGCCAATTTTCAAGAGTTTTTGAGCATGTTAAGGCCCCCAAAAAGCCCCGGAAGACGGAAAAAAAATAAAAAAAAAAAATAAATAAAAAAAAATAATAAATATAGCTGCGAGCAGCGATGGCGGGCCCAAGCCCGGTGGCACCGCCACCCCGGTGGCTTCAGGGCAACTGTGCACAGCGGGCAATAGGCACTTAAAACGGTTAAACATCAAAGGACTATGTCAAATTCACTCTACATTTACTGCACTACAAGGTGCCGTTATAGAGCCCCTCCTCCCTGCCCATTTTCAAAGGATTACATGTGCCAAGTTTTAACATTATTCTGATTAATTTTGAAGCAAATCAGGTAAAAATAAGAGGGTGATCTCAATGTATGCTGAAAGTGACACATTTTCTGCTTCCAGTTGGTGGCGCTATGACTTTGAATCACAATAGTCAAATCCATGTGATCAGCCTTGTACAACGAAGACTGAGCCAAAGTTTCATCAAAATCAATTAATGTATGCAGAAGTTATAACACTTTGTTGCCCTTTTCTTGCCATAAATTCGTTGCCTCGCCACGGCCAAACCGTTTGAGATATCCAAAATCCGTTTGCAATTAAACAACTTCAATGTGTTAGCAACAAGTTAAAAAAAGCTTGGTGTAAATTGGATAAACCCTGTAGGAGTAGTAGTATAAAATTCATAGCCTGTTTTTTCAAAAAATTAACATTCAAACCAAAATAGCTGACTTCCTGTTGGTCGGAGCTAATGAATGTAAATTAGAAAATTGTCCGGCTTGATGAGAATAATATATGTACCGAGTTTGGTGACTGTAGGAAAAACTAACCCCCACTTTTGTCAAAAGGTGGCGCTACTGAGCCCCTCCACCACGCCCATTTCTATGGCTTTGTCCATGTCTACTGGTTGACAATATTGATGTGTGTGTCGAGTTTCATGCAATTTGAAGCATGTTAAGAGCCTCAAAAACACTCAAGAATATTATTACAGTTTGACCTGTTGCCATGGCAACAATATTTCAAATATCAAAAATCCTGTCATAGGTCTACATCTGCTGTGTATTGACATTACACTGATGAAGTTTGAAGCAAATCAGGTAAAAATAAGAGGGTGATCTCAAAGCATTTTAAAAGTGATACACTTCTTGCTGCCATTTGGTGGCGCTATAACTTTGACTCACAATAGTTACATCCATGTGATCAGACTACTACAACCAACACACTCCTGAAGTTTCATAAACATCAATCAATGTATGCAGAAGTTATAACACATTTCCTGTTTCCCTTTTCTCGCCATAAATTCGTTGCCTCGCCACAGCCAAACCGTTTGAGATATCCAAAATCCGTTTGCAATTAAACAACTTCAATGTGTTCGCAACAAGTTAAAAAAAGCTTGGTGTAAATTGGATAAACCCTGTAGGAGTAGTAGTATAAAATTCATAGCCTGTTTTTTCAAAAAATTAACATTCAAACCAAAATAGCTGACTTCCTGTTGGTCGGAGCTAATGAATGTAAATTAGAAAATTGTCCGGCTTGATGAGAATAATATGTGTACCGAGTTTGGTGACTGTAGGAAAAACTAACCCCCCCACTTTTGTCAAAAGGTGGCGCTACTGAGCCCCTCCACCACGCCCATTTCTATGGCTTTGTCCATGTCTACTGGTTGACAATATTGATGTGTGTGTCGAGTTTCATGCAATTTGAAGCATGTTAAGAGCCTCAAAAACACTCAAGAATATTATTACAGTTTGACCTGTTGCCATGGCAACAATATTTCAAATATCAAAAATCCTGTCATAGGTCTACATCTGCTGTGTATTGACATTACACTGATGAAGTTTGAAGCAAATCAGGTAAAAATAAGAGGGTGATCTCAAAACATTTCAAAAAGTGATACACTTCCTGCTGCCAGTTGGTGGCGCTATAACTTTGACTCACAATAGTCACATCCATGTGATCAGACTCCTATAACGAACACACTCGTGAAGTTTCATAAAGATCAATATATGTATTAAGACGTTATAACACATTTCCTGTTTCCTTTTTCTCGCCATAAATTCGTTGCCTCGCCACGGCCAAACCGTTCGAGATATCAAAAATCCCCTGGCAATTTTTAATCATCAGTGTCTTGACTTCATGCTGACCGAGTTTAGTGGCGATCGGATTAATCGTCTAGGAGGAGTATATCAAATTCCAGAGCATGTGTTTTTCAAACAACCCTTAATAGCTGACTTCCTGTTGGCGTGGCGATTAACTTAGAGCGCGAAAGTTGTTCGGCCCGATGAGGTCTATATGTGTACCGAGTTTCATACTAATACGTGCAAGCATGTTTAATATATGGACCAAATTTTCAGACTTTTTTCAAGGGGGCGCTGTCGAGCCCCCCTGCCACGCCCGGGTACCAGCCTCTCCGGCGTCCTAATGGCCGCGGATTCCAATGTGTGTGCCAATTTTCAAGAGTTTTTGAGCATGTTAAGGCCCCCAAAAAGCCCCGGAAGACGGAAAAAAAATAAAAAAAAAAATTAAAAAAAATATAGCTGCGAGCAGCGATGGCGGGCCCAAGCCCGGTGGCACCGCCACCCCGGTGGCTTCAGGGCAACTGTGCACAGCAGGCAATAGGCACTTAAAACGGTTAAACATCAAAGGACTATGTCAAATTCACTCCACATTTACTGCACTACAAGGTGCCGCTATAGAGCCCCTCCTCCCTGCCCATTTTCAAAGGATTACATGTGCCAAGTTTTAACATTATTCTGATGAATTTTGAAGCAAATCAGGTAAAAATAAGAGGGTGATCTCAATGTATGCTGAAAGTGACACATTTTCTGCTTCCAGTTGGTGGCGCTATGACTTTGAATCACAATAGTCAAATCCATGTGATCAGCCTTGTACAACGAAGACTAAGCCAAAGTTTCATCAAAATCAATTAATGTATGCAGAAGTTATAACACTTTGTTTCCCTTTTCTTGCCATAAATTTGTTGCCTCGCCACGGCCAAACCGTTTGAGATATCCAAAATCCGTTTGCAATTAAACAACTTCAATGTGTTCGCAACAAGTTAAAAAAAGCTTGGTGTAAATTGGATAAACCCTGTAGGAGTAGTAGTATAAAATTCATAGCCTGTTTTTTCAAAAAATTAACATTCAAACCAAAATAGCTGACTTCCTGTTGGTCGGAGCTAATGAATGTAAATTAGAAAATTGTCCGGCTTGATGAGAATAATATGTGTACCGAGTTTGGTGACTGTAGGAAAAACTAACCCCCCCACTTTTGTCAAAAGGTGGCGCTACTGAGCCCCTCCACCACGCCCATTTCTATGGCTTTGTCCATGTCTACTGGTTGACAATATTGATGTGTGTGTCGAGTTTCATGCAATTTGAAGCATGTTAAGAGCCTCAAAAACACTCAAGAATATTATTACAGTTTGACCTGTTGCCATGGCAACAATATTTCAAATATCAAAAATCCTGTCATAGGTCTACATCTGCTGTGTATTGACATTACACTGATGAAGTTTGAAGCAAATCAGGTAAAAATAAGAGGGTGATCTCAAAGCATTTTAAAAGTGATACACTTCTTGCTGCCATTTGGTGGCGCTATAACTTTGACTCACAATAGTTACATCCATGTGATCAGCCTACTACAACCAACACACTCCTGAAGTTTCATAAACATCAATCAATGTATGCAGAAGTTATAACACATTTCCTGTTTCCCTTTTCTCGCCATAAATTCGTTGCCTCGCCACGGCCAAACCGTTTGAGATATCCAAAATCCGTTTGCAATTAAACAACTTCAATGTGTTCGCAACAAGTTAAAAAAAAGCTTGGTGTTAATTGGATAAACCCTGTAGGAGTAGTAGTATAAAATTCATAGCCTGTTTTTTCAAAAAATTAACATTCAAACCAAAATAGCTGACTTCCTGTTGGTCGGAGCTAATGAATGTAAATTAGAAAATTGTCCGGCTTGATGAGAATAATATGTGTACCGAGTTTGGTGACTGTAGGAAAAACTAACCAACACACTTTTGTCAAAAGGTGGCGCTACTGAGCCCCTCCACCACGCCCATTTCTATGGCTTTGTCCATGTCTACTGGTTGACAATATTGATGTGTGTGTCGAGTTTCATGCAATTTGAAGCATGTTAAGAGCCTCAAAAACACTCAAGAATATTATTACAGTTTGACCTGTTGCCATGGCAACGATATTTCAAATATCAAAAATCCTGTCATAGGTCTACATCTGCGGTGTATTGACATTACACTGATGAAGTTTGAAGCAAATCAGGTAAAAATAAGAGGGTGATCTCAAAACATTTCAAAAAGTGATACACTTCCTGCTGCCAGTTGGTGGCGCTATAACTTTGACTCACAATAGTCACATCCATGTGATCAGACTCCTATAACGAACACACTCGTGAAGTTTCATAAAGATCAATATATGTATTAAGACGTTATAACACATTTCCTGTTTCCTTTTTCTCGCCATAAATTCGTTGCCTCGCCACGGCCAAACCGTTCGAGATATCAAAAATCCCCTGGCAATTTTTAATCATCAGTGTCTTGACTTCATGCTGACCGAGTTTGGTGGCGATCGGATTAATCGTCTAGGAGGAGTATATCAAATTCCAGAGCATGCGTTTTTCAAACAACCCTTAATAGCTGACTTCCTGTTGGCGTGGCGATTAACTTAGAGTGCGAAAGTTGTTCGGCCCGATGAGGTTTATATGTGTACCGAGTTTCATACTAATACGTGCAAGCATGTTTAATATATGGACCAAATTTTCAGACTTTTTTCAAGGGGGCGCTGTCGAGCCCCCCTGCCACGCCCGGGTACCAGCCTCTCCGGCGTCCTAATGGCCGCGGATTCCAATGTGTGTGCCAATTTTCAAGAGTTTTTGAGCATGTTAAGGCCCCCAAAAAGCCCCGGAAGACGGAAAAAAAATAAAAAAAAAAAATTAAAAAAAAATAATAATCCTTAGAAGAACAAGAGGGCCCTGCGCGAATTTTCGCTTGGGCCCTAATAATAATAATCCTTAGAAGAACAAGAGGGCCCTGCGCGAATTTTCGCTTGGGCCCTAATAATCCTTAGAAGAACAAGAGGGCCCTGCGCGAATTTTCGCTTGGGCCCTAATTAAAGCTGCAAGCAGCGTTGAGAGGGCCCTCGCACCCGGGCTCACTGCCACCCGTTGGCCTCAGGAAAACAGCGAAAAGTGGGCGTCATGCATTTAAGTGAGTGAATACAGGAGAATTATGCCAAAGTCATTTCGAAATGCCACACTTCCTGCGGCCAACAGGTGGCGCTTTTACCGTAACTGAATTTTGCCATGTTGATGTCTTCAGGCCAGGACTATCATTGAACACGTGAAGTTTGAAGCAGATCGGACATTGTATGCCTGAGTTACAACAACTTCCTGTTTCTTTCGTGGCGTTAATCGCATAAATTAGCACTCAGCCAAGTGTTGCATGATTTAACGTGTCTCTAGCATGTTTGGTACTTCGTGGCATAATGAAATGTGACTCTGGTAGTGAATTACATTGTGAAGCATGCCATTTCCTGTTGCCAGCAGGTGGCGCTATGACTAACTAAATATTGTCATATAGATGTCTTTAGGCCAGGACTCTTATCACACATGTGAAGTTTGGGGCAGATCGGACATTGTATGCCTGAGTTACAGCAGCTTCCTCTTTCATGGCGAAACATCAGACTTTGTCAGGCCGCCACAGACACGCCCTTCAGCGAAAACTCAAGATCTTTGAAATTTGTCATCGCTAAGGTCTTGAGATGAGACTGATAACATTTGATGTTGATCTGGTTAAATCTCTATGAGGAGTTAATCACAGTATAAAACATGTAATTTCCTGTTGCCTGCAGGTGGCGCTATGACTGTAACTGAATATTGTTATGAAGATGTCTTCAGGTTAGGACTCTAATAAAGCATGTGAAGTTTGGGGCAGATCCGACATTGTTTGTCTGAGTTACAACAACTTCCTTTTTCATGGCGAAGACATCAAACTTTGTCAGGCCGCCACGGACAAGCCCTTCAGTGAAAACTCTAGATCTTCGCAATTTAACGTCACAAAGGCCTTTAGATTAGACTGACCAAAAATGACATTGATCTGATTAAATCTCTAGGAGGAGTTCGTTAAAGTACAACGTCTGGAAAATGCAAAAAACGGTGAATTGATTAAAAATATCTGACTTCCTGTTTGGTTTCGGATTTTGCTCCAAGATAATTTTTTGTAGGTACTGGGCTGATAAATGTGTGTACCGAATTTCAAAGCCCTAGTGTAATGTAGCGAGCGGGGCTGTACGTTAGATGGCGCTGTCGAGCCATTTTGCCACGCCCAATTCCGAAACCCATAACAGACGTAAATTTTCACCACTTCTGACGCGTGTGCAAAGTTTCGTGAGTTTTCGAGCACGTTTAGGCCCTCTCAAATGCGATTCATTTTGGAGAAGAATAAGAATAATAATAAATATAGCTGCGAGCAGCGATGGCGGGCCCAAGCCCGGTGGCACCGCCACCCCGGTGGCTTCAGGGCAACTGTGCACAGCGGGCAATAGGCACTTAAAACGGTTAAACATCAAAGGACTATGTCAAATTCACTCCACATTTACTGCACTACAAGGTGCCGCTATATAGCCCCTCCTCCCTGCCCATTTTCAGAGGATTACATGTGCCAAGTTTTAACATTATTCTGATGAATTTTGAAGCAAATCAGGTAAAAATAAGAGGGTGATCTCAATGTATGCTGAAAGTGACACATTTTCTGCTTCCAGTTGGTGGCGCTATGACTTTGAATCACAATAGTCACATCCATGTGATCAGCCTTGTACAACGAAGACTAAGCCGAAGTTTCATCAAAATCAATTAATGTATGCAGAAGTTATAACACTTTGTTTCCTCTTCTTGCCATAAATTCGTTGCCTCGCCACGGCCAGACCGTTTGAGATATCCAAAATCCGTTTGCAATTAAACAACTTCAATGTGTTAGCAACAAGTTAAAAAAAGCTTGGTGTAAATTGGATAAACCCTGTAGGAGTAGTAGTATAAAATTCATAGCCTGTTTTTTCAAAAAATTAACATTCAAACCAAAATAGCTGACTTCCTGTTGGTCGGAGCTAATGAATGTAAATTAGAAAATTGTCCGGCTTGATGAGAATAATATGTGTACCGAGTTTGGTGACTGTAGGAAAAACTAACCCCCACTTTTGTCAAAAGGTGGCGCTACTGAGCCCCTCCACCACGCCCATTTCTATGGCTTTGTCCATGTCTACTGGTTGACAATATTGATGTGTGTGTCGAGTTTCATGCAATTTGAAGCATGTTAAGAGCCTCAAAAACACTCAAGAATATTATTACAGTTTGACCTGTTGCCATGGCAACAATATTTCAAATATCAAAAATCCTGTCATAGGTCTACATCTGCTGTGTATTGACATTACACTGATGAAGTTTGAAGCAAATCAGGTAAAAATAAGAGGGTGATCTCAAAACATTTCAAAAAGTGATACACTTCCTGCTGCCAGTTGGTGGCGCTATAACTTTGACTCACAATAGTCACATCCATGTGATCAGACTCCTATAACGAACACACTCGTGAAGTTTCATAAAGATCAATATATGTATTAAGACGTTATAACACATTTCCTGTTTCCTTTTTCTCGCCATAAATTCGTTGCCTCGCCACGGCCAAACCGTTCGAGATATCAAAAATCCCCTGGCAATTTTTAATCATCAGTGTCTTGACTTCATGCTGACCGAGTTTGGTGGCGATCGGATTAATCGTCTAGGAGGAGTATATCAAATTCCAGAGCATGCGTTTTTCAAACAACCCTTAATAGCTGACTTCCTGTTGGCGTGGCGATTAACTTAGAGCGCGAAAGTTGTTCGGCCCGATGAGGTCTATATGTGTACCGAGTTTCATACTAATACGTGCAAGCATGTTTAATATATGGACCAAATTTTCAGACTTTTTTCAAGGGGGCGCTGTCGAGCCCCCCTGCCACGCCCGGGTACCAGCCTCTCCGGCGTCCTAATGGCCGCGGATTCCAATGTGTGTGCCAATTTTCAAGAGTTTTTGAGCATGTTAAGGCCCCCAAAAAGCCCCGGAAGACGGAAAAAAAAAAAAAAAAAAAAAATAATAATAAATATAGCTGCGAGCAGCGATGGCGGGCCCAAGCCCGGTGGCACCGCCACCCCGGTGGCTTCAGGGCAACTGTGCACAGCGGGCAATAGGCACTTAAAACGGTTAAACATCAAAGGACTATGTCAAATTCACTCCACATTTACTGCACTACAAGGTGCCGCTATAGAGCCCCTTCTCCCTGCCCATTTTCAAAGGATTACATGTGCCAAGTTTTAACATTATTCTGATGAATTTTGAAGCAAATCAGGTAAAAATAAGAGGGTGATCTCAATGTATGCTGAAAGTGACACATTTTCTGCTTCCAGTTGGTGGCGCTATGACTTTGAATCACAATAGTCAAATCCATGTGATCAGCCTTGTACAACGAAGACTAAGCCAAAGTTTCATCAAAATCAATTAATGTATGCAGAAGTTATAACACTTTGTTTCCCTTTTCTTGCCATAAATTCGTTGCCTCGCCACGGCCAAACCGTTTGAGGTATCCAAAATCCGTTTGCAATTAAACAACTTCAATGTGTTAGCAACAAGTTAAAAAAAGCTTGGTGTAAATTGGATAAACCCTGTAGGAGTAGTAGTATAAAATTCATAGCCTGTTTTTTCAAAAAATTAACATTCAAACCAAAATAGCTGACTTCCTGTTGGTCGGAGCTAATGAATGTAAATTAGAAAATTGTCCGGCTTGATGAGAATAATATGTGTACCGAGTTTGGTGACTGTAGGAAAAACTAACCCCCACTTTTGTCAAAAGGTGGCGCTACTGAGCCCCTCCACCACGCCCATTTCTATGGCTTTGTCCATGTCTACTGGTTGACAATATTGATGTGTGTGTCGAGTTTCATGCAATTTGAAGCATGTTAAGAGCCTCAAAAACACTCAAGAATATTATTACAGTTTGACCTGTTGCCATGGCAACAATATTTCAAATATCAAAAATCCTGTCATAGGTCTACATCTGCTGTGTATTGACATTACACTGATGAAGTTTGAAGCAAATCAGGTAAAAATAAGAGGGTGATCTCAAAGCATTTTAAAAGTGATACACTTCTTGCTGCCATTTGGTGGCGCTATAACTTTGACTCACAATAGTTACATCCATGTGATCAGACTACTACAACCAACACACTCCTGAAGTTTCATAAACATCAATCAATGTATGCAGAAGTTATAACACTTTGTTTCCCTTTTCTTGCCATAAATTCGTTGCCTCGCCACGGCCAAACCGTTTGAGATATCCAAAATCCGTTTGCAATTAAACAACTTCAATGTGTTAGCAACAAGTTAAAAAAAGCTTGGTGTAAATTGGATAAACCCTGTAGGAGTAGTAGTATAAAATTCATAGCCTGTTTTTTCAAAAAATTAACATTCAAACCAAAATAGCTGACTTCCTGTTGGTCGGAGCTAATGAATGTAAATTAGAAAATTGTCCGGCTTGATGAGAATAATATGTGTACCGAGTTTGGTGACTGTAGGAAAAACTAACCCCCACTTTTGTCAAAAGGTGGCGCTACTGAGCCCCTCCACCACGCCCATTTCTATGGCTTTGTCCATGTCTACTGGTTGACAATATTGATGTGTGTGTCGAGTTTCATGCAATTTGAAGCATGTTAAGAGCCTCAAAACCACTCAAGAATATTATTACAGTTTGACCTGTTGCCATGGCAACAATATTTCAAATATCAAAAATCCTGTCATAGGTCTACATCTGCTGTGTATTGACATTACACTGATGAAGTTTGAAGCAAATCAGGTAAAAATAAGAGGGTGATCTCAAAGCATTTTAAAAGTGATACACTTCTTGCTGCCATTTGGTGGCGCTATAACTTTGACTCATAATAGTTACATCCATGTGATCAGACTACTACAACCAACACACTCCTGAAGTTTCATAAACATCAATCAATGTATGCAGAAGTTATAACACATTTCCTGTTTCCCTTTTCTCGCCATAAATTCGTTGCCTCGCCACGGCCAAACCGTTTGAGATATCCAAAATCCGTTTGCAATTAAACAACTTCAATGTGTTCGCAACAAGTTAAAAAAGCTTGGTGTAAATTGGATAAACCCTGTAGGAGTAGTAGTATAAAATTCATAGCCTGTTTTTTCAAAAAATTAACATTCAAACCAAAATAGCTGACTTCCTGTTGGTCGGAGCTAATGAATGTAAATTAGAAAATTGTCCGGCTTGATGAGAATAATATGTGTACCGAGTTTGGTGACTGTAGGAAAAACTAACCCCCCCACTTTTGTCAAAAGGTGGCGCTACTGAGCCCCTCCACCACGCCCATTTCTATGGCTTTGTCCATGTCTACTGGTTGACAATATTGATGTGTGTGTCGAGTTTCATGCAATTTGAAGCATGTTAAGAGCCTCAAAAACACTCAAGAATATTATTACAGTTTGACCTGTTGCCATGGCAACAATATTTCAAATATCAAAAATCCTGTCATAGGTCTACATCTGCTGTGTATTGACATTACACTGATGAAGTTTGAAGCAAATCAGGTAAAAATAAGAGGGTGATCTCAAAACATTTCAAAAAGTGATACACTTCCTGCTGCCAGTTGGTGGCGCTATAACTTTGACTCACAATAGTCACATCCATGTGATCAGACTCCTATAACGAACACACTCGTGAAGTTTCATAAAGATCAATATATGTATTAAGACGTTATAACACATTTCCTGTTTCCTTTTTCTCGCCATAAATTCGTTGCCTCGCCACGGCCAAACCGTTCGAGATATCAAAAATCCCCTGGCAATTTTTAATCATCAGTGTCTTGACTTCATGCTGACCGAGTTTGGTGGCGATCGGATTAATCGTCTAGGAGGAGTATATCAAATTCCAGAGCATGCGTTTTTCAAACAACCCTTAATAGCTGACTTCCTGTTGGCGTGGCGATTAACTTAGAGCGCGAAAGTTGTTCGGCCCGATGAGGTCTATATGTGTACCGAGTTTCATACTAATACGTGCAAGCATGTTTAATATATGGACCAAATTTTCAGACTTTTTTCAAGGGGGCGCTGTCGAGCCCCCCTGCCACGCCCGGGTACCAGCCTCTCCGGCGTCCTAATGGCCGCGGATTCCAATGTGTGTGCCAATTTTCAAGAGTTTTTGAGCATGTTAAGGCCCCCAAAAAGCCCCGGAAGACGGAAAAAAAAAATAAAAAAAAAAAATAAATAAATAATAAATATAGCTGCGAGCAGCGATGGCGGGCCCAAGCCCGGTGGCACCGCCACCCCGGTGGCTTCAGGGCAACTGTGCACAGCGGGCAATAGGCACTTAAAACGGTTAAACATCAAAGGACTATGTCAAATTCACTCCACATTTACTGCACTACAAGGTGCCGTTATAGAGCCCCTCCTCCCTGCCCATTTTCAAAGGATTACATGTGCCAAGTTTTAACATTATTCTGATGAATTTTGAAGCAAATCAGGTAAAAATAAGAGGGTGATCTCAATGTATGCTGAAAGTGACACATTTTCTGCTTCCAGTTGGTGGCGCTATGACTTTGAATCACAATAGTCAAATCCATGTGATCAGCCTTGTACAACGAAGACTAAGCCAAAGTTTCATCAAAATCAATTAATGTATGCAGAAGTTATAACACTTTGTTTCCCTTTTCTTGCCATAAATTCGTTGCCTCGCCACGGCCAAACCGTTTGAGATATCCAAAATCCGTTTGCAATTAAACAACTTCAATGTGTTAGCAACAAGTTAAAAAAAGCTTGGTGTAAATTGGATAAACCCTGTAGGAGTAGTAGTATAAAATTCATAGCCTGTTTTTTCAAATAATTAACATTCAAACCAAAATAGCTGACTTCCTGTTGGTCGGAGCTAATGAATGTAAATTAGAAAATTGTCCGGCTTGATGAGAATAATATGTGTACCGAGTTTGGTGACTGTAGGAAAAACTAACCCCCACTTTTGTCAAAAGGTGGCGCTACTGAGCCCCTCCACCACGCCCATTTCTATGGCTTTGTCCATGTCTACTGGTTGACAATATTGATGTGTGTGTCGAGTTTCATGCAATTTGAACCATGTTAAGAGCCTCAAAAACACTCAAGAATATTATTACAGTTTGACCTGTTGCCATGGCAACAATATTTCAAATATCAAAAATCCTGTCATAGGTCTACATCTGCTGTGTATTGACATTACACTGATGAAGTTTGAAGCAAATCAGGTAAAAATAAGAGGTTGATCTCAAAGCATTTTAAAAGTGATACACTTCTTGCTGCCATTTGGTGGCGCTATAACTTTGACTCACAATAGTTACATCCATGTGATCAGACTACTACAACCAACACACTCCTGAAGTTTCATAAACATCAATCAATGTATGCAGAAGTTATAACACATTTCCTGTTTCCCTTTTCTCGCCATAAATTCGTTGCCTCGCCACGGCCAAACCGTTTGAGATATCCAAAATCCGTTTGCAATTAAACAACTTCAATGTGTTCGCAACAAGTTAAAAAAAGCTTGGTGTAAATTGGATAAACCCTGTAGGAGTAGTAGTATAAAATTCATAGCCTGTTTTTTCAAAAAATTAACATTCAAACCAAAATAGCTGACTTCCTGTTGGTCGGAGCTAATGAATGTAAATTAGAAAATTGTCCGGCTTGATGAGAATAATATGTGTACCGAGTTTGGTGACTGTAGGAAAAACTAACCCCCACTTTTGTCAAAAGGTGGCGCTACTGAGCCCCTCCACCACGCCCATTTCTATGGCTTTGTCCATGTCTACTGGTTGACAATATTGATGTGTGTGTCGAGTTTCATGCAATTTGAAGCATGTTAAGAGCCTCAAAAACACTCAAGAATATTATTACAGTTTGACCTGTTGCCATGGCAACAATATTTCAAATATCAAAAATCCTGTCATAGGTCTACATCTGCTGTGTATTGACATTACACTGATGAAGTTTGAAGCAAATCAGGTAAAAATAAGAGGGTGATCTCAAAGCATTTTAAAAGTGATACACTTCTTGCTGCCATTTGGTGGCGCTATAACTTTGACTCACAATAGTTACATCCATGTGATCAGACTACTACAACCAACACACTCCTGAAGTTTCATAAACATCAATCAATGTATGCAGAAGTTATAACACATTTCCTGTTTCCCTTTTCTCGCCATAAATTCGTTGCCTCGCCACGGCCAAACCGTTTGAGATATCCAAAATCCGTTTGCAATTAAACAACTTCAGTGTTCACAACAAGTTAAAAAAAGCTTGGTGTAAATTGGATAAACCCTGTAGGAGTAGTAGTATAAAATTCATAGCCTGTTTTTTCAAAAAATTAACATTCAAACCAAAATAGCTGACTTCCTGTTGGTCGGAGCTAATGAATGTAAATTAGAAAATTGTCCGGCTTGATGAGAATAATATGTGTACCGAGTTTGGTGACTGTAGGAAAAACTAACCCCCCCACTTTTGTCAAAAGGTGGCGCTACTGAGCCCCTCCACCACGCCCTTTTCTATGGCTTTGTCCATGTCTACTGGTTGACAATATTGATGTGTGTGTCGAGTTTCATGCAATTTGAAGCATGTTAAGAGCCTCAAAATCACTCAAGAATATTATTACAGTTTGACCTGTTGCCATGGCAACAATATTTCAAATATCAAAAATCCTGTCATAGGTCTACATCTGCTGTGTATTGACATTACACTGATGAAGTTTGAAGCAAATCAGGTAAAAATAAGAGGGTGATCTCAAAACATTTCAAAAAGTGATACACTTCCTGCTGCCAGTTGGTGGCGCTATAACTTTGACTCACAATAGTCACATCCATGTGATCAGACTCCTATAACGAACACACTCGTGAAGTTTCATAAAGATCAATATATGTATTAAGACGTTATAACACATTTCCTGTTTCCTTTTTCTCGCCATAAATTCGTTGCCTCGCCACGGCCAAACCGTTCGAGATATCAAAAATCCCCTGGCAATTTTTAATCATCAGTGTCTTGACTTCATGCTGACCGAGTTTGGTGGCGATCGGATTAATCGTCTAGGAGGAGTATATCAAATTCCAGAGCATGCGTTTTTCAAACAACCCTTAATAGCTGACTTCCTGTTGGCGTGGCGATTAACTTAGAGCGCGAAAGTTGTTCGGCCCGATGAGGTCTATATGTGTACCGAGTTTCATACTAATACGTGCAAGCATGTTTAATATATGGACCAAATTTTCAGACTTTTTTCAAGGGGGCGCTGTCGAGCCCCCCTGCCACGCCCAGGTACCAGCCTCTCCGGCGTCCTTATGGCCGCGGATTCCAATGTGTGTGCCAATTTTCAAGAGTTTTTGAGCATGTTAAGGCCCCCAAAAAGCCCCGGAAGACGGAAAAAAAAAAAATAAAAAAAAAAAATAAATATAGCTGCGAGCAGCGATGGCGGGCCCAAGCCCGGTGGCACCGCCACCCCGGTGGCTTCAGGGCAACTGTGCACAGCGGGCAATAGGCACTTAAAACGGTTAAACATCAAAGGACTATGTCAAATTCACTCCACATTTACTGCACTACAAGGTGCCGTTATAGAGCCCCTCCTCCCTGCCTATTTTCAAAGGATTACATGTGCCAAGTTTTAACATTATTCTGATGAATTTTGAAGCAAATCAGGTAAAAATAAGAGGGTGATCTCAATGTATGCTGAAAGTGACACATTTTCTGCTTCCAGTTGGTGGCGCTATGACTTTGAATCACAATAGTCAAATCCATGTGATCAGCCTTGTACAACGAAGACTAAGCCAAAGTTTCATCAAAATCAATTAATGTATGCAGAAGTTATAATACTTTGTTTCCCTTTTCTTGCCATAAATTCGTTGCCTCGCCACGGCCAAACCGTTTGAGATATCCAAAATCCGTTTGCAATTAAACAACTTCAATGTGTTCGCAACAAGTTAAAAAAAGCTTGGTGTAAATTGGATAAACCCTGTAGGAGTAGTAGTATAAAATTCATAGCCTGTTTTTTCAAAAAATTAACATTCAAACCAAAATAGCTGACTTCCTGTTGGTCGGAGCTAATGAATGTAAATTAGAAAATTGTCCGGCTTGATGAGAATAATATGTGTACCGAGTTTGGTGACTGTAGGAAAAACTAACCCCCCACTTTTGTCAAAAGGTGGCGCTACTGAGCCCCTCCACCACGCCCATTTCTATGGCTTTGTCCATGTCTACTGGTTGACAATATTGATGTGTGTGTCGAGTTTCATGCAATTTGAAGCATGTTAAGAGCCTCAAAAACACTCAAGAATATTATTACAGTTTGACCTGTTGCCATGGCAACAATATTTCAAATATCAAAAATCCTGTCATAGGTCTACATCTGCTGTGTATTGACATTACACTGATGAAGTTTGAAGCAAATCAGGTAAAAATAAGAGGGTGATCTCAAAGCATTTTAAAAGTGATACACTTCTTGCTGCCATTTGGTGGCGCTATAACTTTGACTCACAATAGTCACATCCATGTGATCAGACTACTACAACCAACACACTCCTGAAGTTTCATAAACATCAATCAATGTATGCAGAAGTTATAACACATTTCCTGTTTCCCTTTTCTCGCCATAAATTCGTTGCCTCGCCACGGCCAAACCGTTTGAGATATCCAAAATCCGTTTGCAATTAAACAACTTCAATGTGTTCGCAACAAGTTAAAAAAAGCTTGGTGTAAATTGGATAAACCCTGTAGGAGTAGTAGTATAAAATTCATAGCCTGTTTTTTCAAAAAATTAACATTCAAACCAAAATAGCTGACTTCCTGTTGGTCGGAGCTAATGAATGTAAATTAGAAAATTGTCCGGCTTGATGAGAATAATATGTGTACCGAGTTTGGTGACTGTAGGAAAAACTAACCCCCCACTTTTGTCAAAAGGTGGCGCTACTGAGCCCCTCCACCACGCCCATTTCTATGGCTTTGTCCATGTCTACTGGTTGACAATATTGATGTGTGTGTCGAGTTTCATGCAATTTGAAGCATGTTAAGAGCCTCAAAAACACTCAAGAATATTATTACAGTTTGACCTGTTGCCATGGCAACAATATTTCAAATATCAAAAATCCTGTCATAGGTCTACATCTGCTGTGTATTGACATTACACTGATGAAGTTTGAAGCAAATCAGGTAAAAATAAGAGGGTGATCTCAAAACATTTCAAAAAGTGATACACTTCCTGCTGCCAGTTGGTGGCGCTATAACTTTGACTCACAATAGTCACATCCATGTGATCAGACTCCTATAACGAACGCACTCGTGAAGTTTCATAAAGATCAATATATGTATTAAGACGTTATAACACATTTCCTGTTTCCTTTTTCTCGCCATAAATTCGTTGCCTCGCCACGGCCAAACCGTTCGAGATATCAAAAATCCCCTGGCAATTTTTAATCATCAGTGTCTTGACTTCATGCTGACCGAGTTTGGTGGCGATCGGATTAATCGTCTAGGAGGAGTATATCAAATTCCAGAGCATGCGTTTTTCAAACAACCCTTAATAGCTGACTTCCTGTTGGCGTGGCGATTAACTTAGAGCGCGAAAGATGTTCGGCCCGATGAGGTCTATATGTGTACCGAGTTTCATACTAATACGTGCAAGCATGTTTAATATATGGACCAAATTTTCAGACTTTTTTCAAGGGGGCGCTGTCGAGCCCCCCTGCCACGCCCGGGTACCAGCCTCTCCGGCGTCCTAATGGCCGCGGATTCCAATGTGTGTGCCAATTTTCAAGAGTTTTTGAGCATGTTAAGGCCCCCAAAAAGCCCCGGAAGACGGAAAAAAAATAAATAAAAAAAAAAAAAAAAAAAAAAAAAATAATAACGAGCAGCGATGGCGGGCCCAAGCCCGGTGGCACCGCCACCCCGGTGGCTTCAGGGCAACTGTGCACAGCGGGCAATAGGCACTTAAAACGGTTAAACATCAAAGGACTATGTCAAATTCACTCCACATTTACTGCACTACAAGGTGCCGCTATAGAGCCCCTCCTCCCTGCCCATTTTCAAAGGATTACATGTGCCAAGTTTTAACATTATTCTGATGAATTTTGAAGCAAATCAGGTAAAAATAAGAGGGTGATCTCAATGTATGCTGAAAGTGACACATTTTCTGCTTCCAGTTGGTGGCGCTATGACTTTGAATCACAATAGTCAAATCCATGTGATCAGCCTTGTACAACGAAGACTAAGCCAAAGTTTCATCAAAATCAATTAATGTATGCAGAAGTTATAACACTTTGTTTCCCTTTTCTTGCCATAAATTCGTTGCCTCGCCACGGCCAAACCGTTTGAGATATCCAAAATCCGTTTGCAATTAAACAACTTCAATGTGTTAGCAACAAGTTAAAAAAGCTTGGTGTAAATTGGATAAACCCTGTAGGAGTAGTAGTATAAAATTCATAGCCTGTTTTTTCAAAAAATTAACATTCAAACCAAAATAGCTGACTTCCTGTTGGTCGGAGCTAATGAATGTAAATTAGAAAATTGTCCGGCTTGATGAGAATAATATGTTTACCGAGTTTGGTGACTGTAGGAAAAACTAACCCCCCCACTTTTGTCAAAAGGTGGCGCTACTGAGCCCCTCCACCACGCCCATTTCTATGGCTTTGTCCATGTCTACTGGTTGACAATATTGATGTGTGTGTCGAGTTTCATGCAATTTGAAGCATGTTAAGAGCCTCAAAAACACTCAAGAATATTATTACAGTTTGACCTGTTGCCATGGCAACAATATTTCAAATATCAAAAATCCTGTCATAGGTCTACATCTGCTGTGTATTGACATTACACTGATGAAGTTTGAAGCAAATCAGGTAAAAATAAGAGGGTGATCTCAAAGCATTTTAAAAGTGATACACTTCTTGCTGCCATTTGGTGGCGCTATAACTTTGACTCACAATAGTTACATCCATGTGATCAGACTACTACAACCAACACACTCCTGAAGTTTCATAAACATCAATCAATGTATGCAGAAGTTATAACACATTTCCTGTTTCCCTTTTCTCGCCATAAATTCGTTGCCTCGCCACGGCCAAACCGTTTGAGATATCCAAAATCCGTTTGCAATTAAACAACTTCAATGTGTTCGCAACAAGTTAAAAAAGCTTGGTGTAAATTGGATAAACCCTGTAGGAGTAGTAGTATAAAATTCATAGCCTGTTTTTTCAAAAAATTAACATTCAAACCAAAATAGCTGACTTCCTGTTGGTCGGAGCTAATGAATGTAAATTAGAAAATTGTCCGGCTTGATGAGAATAATATGTGTACCGAGTTTGGTGACTGTAGGAAAAACTAACCCCCCCACTTTTGTCAAAAGGTGGCGCTACTGAGCCCCTCCACCACGCCCATTTCTATGGCTTTGTCCATGTCTACTGGTTGACAATATTGATGTGTGTGTCGAGTTTCATGCAATTTGAAGCATGTTAAGAGCCTCAAAAACACTCAAGAATATTATTACAGTTTTACCTGTTGCCATGGCAACAATATTTCAAATATCAAAAATCCTGTCATAGGTCTACATCTGCTGTGTATTGACATTACACTGATGAAGTTTGAAGCAAATCAGGTAAAAATAAGAGGGTGATCTCAAAACATTTCAAAAAGTGATACACTTCCTGCTGCCAGTTGGTGGCGCTATAACTTTGACTCACAATAGTCACATCCATGTGATCAGACGCCTATAACGAACACACTCGTGAAGTTTCATAAAGATCAATATATGTATTAAGACGTTATAACACATTTCCTGTTTCCTTTTTCTCGCCATAAATTCGTTGCCTCGCCACGGCCAAACCGTTCGAGATATCAAAAATCCCCTGGCAATTTTTAATCATCAGTGTCTTGACTTCATGCTGACCGAGTTTGGTGGCGATCGGATTAATCGTCTAGGAGGAGTATATCAAATTCCAGAGCATGCGTTTTTCAAACAACCCTTAATAGCTGACTTCCTGTTGGCGTGGCGATTAACTTAGAGCGCGAAAGTTGTTCGGCCCGATGAGGTCTATATGTGTACCGAGTTTCATACTAATACGTGCAAGCATGTTTAATATATGGACCAAATTTTCAGACTTTTTTCAAGGGGGCGCTGTCGAGCCCCCTGCCACGCCCGGGTACCAGCCTCTCCGGCGTCCTAATGGCCGCGGATTCCAATGTGTGTGCCAATTTTCAAGAGTTTTTGAGCATGTTAAGGCCCCCAAAAAGCCCCGGAAGACGGAAAAAAAAAAAAAAAAAAAAAAAAAATAATCCTTAGAAGAACAAGAGGGCCCTGCGCGAATTTTCGCTTGGGCCCTAAATATAGCTGCGAGCAGCGATGGCGGGCCCAAGCCCGGTGGCACCGCCACCCCGGTGGCTTCAGGGCAACTGTGCACAGCGGGCAATAGGCACTTAAAACGGTTAAACATCAAAGGACTATGTCAAATTCACTCCACATTTACTGCACTACAAGGTGCCGCTATAGAGCCCCTCCTCCCTGCCCATTTTCAAAGGATTACATGTGCCAAGTTTTAACATTATTCTGATGAATTTTGAAGCAAATCAGGTAAAAATAAGAGGGTGATCTCAATGTATGCTGAAAGTGACACATTTTCTGCTTCCAGTTGGTGGCGCTATGACTTTGAATCACAATAGTCAAATCCATGTGATCAGCCTTGTACAACGAAGACTAAGCCAAAGTTTCATCAAAATCAATTAATGTATGCAGAAGTTATAACACTTTGTTTCCCTTTTCTTGCCATAAATTCGTTGCCTCGCCACGGCCAAACCGTTTGAGATATCCAAAATCCGTTTGCAATTAAACAACTTCAATGTGTTAGCAACAAGTTAAAAAAAGCTTGGTGTAAATTGGATAAACCCTGTAGGAGTAGTAGTATAAAATTCATAGCCTGTTTTTTCAAAAAATTAACATTCAAACCAAAATAGCTGACTTCCTGTTGGTCGGAGCTAATGAATGTAAATTAGAAAATTGTCCGGCTTGATGAGAATAATATGTGTACCGAGTTTGGTGACTGTAGGAAAAACTAACCCCCCACTTTTGTCAAAAGGTGGCGCTACTGAGCCCCTCCACCACGCCCATTTCTATGGCTTTGTCCATGTCTACTGGTTGACAATATTGATGTGTGTGTCGAGTTTCATGCAATTTGAAGCATGTTAAGAGCCTCAAAAACACTCAAGAATATTATTACAGTTTGACCTGTTGCCATGGCAACAATATTTCAAATATCAAAAATCCTGTCATAGGTCTACATCTGCTGTGTATTGACATTACACTGATGAAGTTTGAAGCAAATCAGGTAAAAATAAGAGGGTGATCTCAAAGCATTTTAAAAGTGATACACTTCTTGCTGCCATTTGGTGGCGCTATAACTTTGACTCACAATAGTTACATCCATGTGATCAGACTACTACAACCAACACACTCCTGAAGTTTCATAAACATCAATCAATGTATGCAGAAGTTATAACACATTTCCTGTTTCCCTTTTCTCGCCATAAATTCGTTGCCTCGCCACGGCCAAACCGTTTGAGATATCCAAAATCCGTTTGCAATTAAACAACTTCAATGTGTTCGCAACAAGTTAAAAAAAGCTTGGTGTAAATTGGATAAACCCTGTAGGAGTAGTAGTATAAAATTCATAGCCTGTTTTTTCAAAAAATTAACATTCAAACCAAAATAGCTGACTTCCTGTTGGTCGGAGCTAATGAATGTAAATTAGAAAATTGTCCGGCTTGATGAGAATAATATGTGTACCGAGTTTGGTGACTGTAGGAAAAACTAACCCCCACTTTTGTCAAAAGGTGGCGCTACTGAGCCCCTCCACCACGCCCATTTCTATGGCTTTGTCCATGTCTACTGGTTGACAATATTGATGTGTGTGTCGAGTTTCATGCAATTTGAAGCATGTTAAGAGCCTCAAAAACACTCAAGAATATTATTACAGTTTGACCTGTTGCCATGGCAACAATATTTCAAATATCAAAAATCCTGTCATAGGTCTACATCTGCTGTGTATTGACATTACACTGATGAAGTTTGAAGCAAATCAGGTAAAAATAAGAGGGTGATCTCAAAACATTTCAAAAAGTGATACACTTCCTGCTGCCAGTTGGTGGCGCTATAACTTTGACTCACAATAGTCACATCCATGTGATCAGACTCCTATAACGAACACACTCGTGAAGTTTCATAAAGATCAATATATGTATTAAGACGTTATAACACATTTCCTGTTTCCTTTTTCTCGCCATAAATTCGTTGCCTCGCCACGGCCAAACCGTTCGAGATATCAAAAATCCCCTGGCAATTTTTAATCATCAGTGTCTTGACTTCATGCTGACCGAGTTTGGTGGCGATCGGATTAATCGTCTAGGAGGAGTATATCAAATTCCAGAGCATGCGTTTTTCAAACAACCCTTAATAGCTGACTTCCTGTTGGCGTGGCGATTAACTTAGAGCGCGAAAGTTGTTCGGCCCGATGAGGTCTATATGTGTACCGAGTTTCATACTAATACATGCAAGCATGTTTAATATATGGACCAAATTTTCAGACTTTTTTCAAGGGGGCGCTGTCGAGCCCCCCTGCCACGCCCGGGTACCAGCCTCTCCGGCGTCCTAATGGCCGCGGATTCCAATGTGTGTGCCAATTTTCAAGAGTTTTTGAGCATGTTAAGGCCCCCAAAAAGCCCCGGAAGACGGAAAAAAAAAAAAAAAAAAATATAGCTGCGAGCAGCGATGGCGGGCCCAAGCCCGGTGGCACCGCCACCCCGGTGGCTTCAGGGCAACTGTGCACAGCGGGCAATAGGCACTTAAAACGGTTAAACATCAAAGGACTATGTCAAATTCACTCCACATTTACTGCACTACAAGGTGCCGCTATAGAGCCCCTCCTCCCTGCCCATTTTCAAAGGATTACATGTGCCAAGTTTTAACATTATTCTGATGAATTTTGAAGCAAATCAGGTAAAAATAAGAGGGTGATCTCAATGTATGCTGAAAGTGACACATTTTCTGCTTCCAGTTGGTGGCGCTATGACTTTGAATCACAATAGTCAAATCCATGTGATCAGCCTTGTAAAACGAAGACTAAGCCAAAGTTTCATCAAAATCAATTAATGTATGCAGAAGTTATAACACTTTGTTTCCCTTTTCTTGCCATAAATTCGTTGCCTCGCCACGGCCAAACCGTTTGAGATATCCAAAATCCGTTTGCAATTAAACAACTTCAATGTGTTAGCAACAAGTTAAAAAAAGCTTGGTGTAAATTGGATAAACCCTGTAGGAGTAGTAGTATAAAATTCATAGCCTGTTTTTTCAAAAAATTAACATTCAAACCAAAATAGCTGACTTCCTGTTGGTCGGAGCTAATGAATGTAAATTAGAAAATTGTCCGGCTTGATGAGAATAATATGTGTACCGAGTTTGGTGACTGTAGGAAAAACTAACCCCCACTTTTGTCAAAAGGTGGCGCTACTGAGCCCCTCCACCACGCCCATTTCTATGGCTTTGTCCATGTCTACTGGTTGACAATATTGATGTGTGTGTCGAGTTTCATGCAATTTGAAGCATGTTAAGAGCCTCAAAAACACTCAAGAATATTATTACAGTTTGACCTGTTGCCATGGCAACAATATTTCAAATATCAAAAATCCTGTCATAGGTCTACATCTGCTGTGTATTGACATTACACTGATGAAGTTTGAAGCAAATCAGGTAAAAATAAGAGGGTGATCTCAAAGCATTTTAAAAGTGATACACTTCTTGCTGCCATTTGGTGGCGCTATAACTTTGACTCACAATAGTTACATCCATGTGATCAGACTACTACAACCAACACACTCCTGAAGTTTCATAAACATCAATCAATGTATGCAGAAGTTATAACACATTTCCTGTTTCCCTTTTCTCGCCATAAATTCGTTGCCTCGCCACGGCCAAACCGTTTGAGATATCCAAAATCCGTTTGCAATTAAACAACTTCAATGTGTTAGCAACAAGTTAAAAAAAGCTTGGTGTAAATTGGATAAACCCTGTAGGAGTAGTAGTATAAAATTCATAGCCTGTTTTTTCAAAAAATTAACATTCAAACCAAAATAGCTGACTTCCTGTTGGTCGGAGCTAATGAATGTAAATTAGAAAATTGTCTGGCTTGATGAGAATAATATGTGTACCGAGTTTGGTGACTGTAGGAAAAACTAACCCCCCCACTTTTGTCAAAAGGTGGCGCTACTGAGCCCCTCCACCACGCCCATTTCTATGGCTTTGTCCATGTCTACTGGTTGACATTATTGATGTGTGTGTCGAGTTTCATGCAATTTGAAGCATGTTAAGAGCCTCAAAAACACTCAAGAATATTATTACAGTTTGACCTGTTGCCATGGCAACAATATTTCAAATATCAAAAATCCTGTCATAGGTCTACATCTGCTGTGTATTGACATTACACTGATGAAGTTTGAAGCAAATCAGGTAAAAATAAGAGGGTGATCTCAAAACATTTCAAAAAGTGATACACTTCCTGCTGCCAGTTGGTGGCGCTATAACTTTGACTCACAATAGTCACATCCATGTGATCAGACTCCTATAACGAACACACTCGTGAAGTTTCATAAAGATCAATATATGTATTAAGACGTTATAACACATTTCCTGTTTCCTTTTTCTCGCCATAAATTCGTTGCCTCGCCACGGCCAAACCGTTCGAGATATCAAAAATCCCCTGGCAATTTTTAATCATCAGTGTCTTGACTTCATGCTGACCGAGTTTGGTGGCGATCGGATTAATCGTCTAGGAGGAGTATATCAAATTCCAGAGCATGCGTTTTTCAAACAACCCTTAATAGCTGACTTCCTGTTGGCGTGGCGATTAACTTAGAGCGCGAAAGTTGTTCGGCCCGATGAGGTCTATATGTGTACCGAGTTTCATACTAATACGTGCAAGCATGTTTAATATATGGACCAAATTTTCAGACTTTTTTCAAGGGGGCGCTGTCGAGCCCCACTGCCACGCCCGGGTACCAGCCTCTCCGGCGTCCTAATGGCCGCGGATTCCAATGTGTGTGCCAATTTTCAAGAGTTTTTGAGCATGTTAAGGCCCCCAAAAAGCCCCGGAAGACGGAAAAAAAAAAAAAAAAAAAAAAAAAATAATCCTTAGAAGAACAAGAGGGCCCTGCGCGAATTTTCGCTTGGGCCCTAAATATAGCTGCGAGCAGCGATGGCGGGCCCAAGCCCGGTGGCACCGCCACCCCGGTGGCTTCAGGGCAACTGTGCACGGCGGGCAATAGGCATTTAAAACGGTAAAACATCAAAGGACTATGTCAAATTCACTCCACATTTACTGCACTACAAGGTGCCGATATAGAGCCCCTCCTCCCTGCCCATTTTCAAAGGTTTGCATGTGCCAAGTTTTAACATTATTCTGATGAATTTTGAAGCAAATCAGGTAAAAATAAGAGGGTGATCTCAATGTATGCTGAAAGTGACACATTTTCTGCTTCCAGTTGGTGGCGCTATGACTTTGAATCACAATAGTCACATCCATGTGATCAGCCTTGCACAACGAAGACTAAGCCGGAGTTTCATCAAAATCAATTAATGTATGCAGAAGTTATAACACTTTGTTTCCCTTTTCTTGCCATAAATTCGTTGCCTCGCCACGGCCAAACCGTTTGAGATATCCAAAATCCGTTTGCAATTAAACAACTTCAATGTGTTAGCAACAAGTTAAAAAAAGCTTGGTGTAAATTGGATAAACCCTGTAGGAGTAGTAGTATAAAATTCATAGCCTGTTTTTTCAAAAAATTAACATTCAAACAAAAATAGCCGACTTCCTGTTGGTCAGAGCTAATGAATGTAAAATAGAAAATTGTCCGGCTTGATGAAAACAATATGTGTACCGAGTTTGGTGACTGTAGGAAAAACTAACCCCCCCACTTTTGACAAAAGGTGGCGCTACTGAGCCCCTTCACCACGCCCATTTCTATGGCTTTGTCCATGTCTACTGGTTGACAATATTGATGTGTGTGTCGAGTTTCATGCAATTTGAAGCATATTAAGAGCCTCAAAATCACTCAAGAATATTATTAAAGTTTGATGTGTTGCCATGGCAACAATATTTCAAATATCAAAAATCCTGTCACAGGTCTACATCTGCTGTGTATTGACATTACACTGATAAAGTCTGAAGCAAATCATATGAAAAATAAGAGGGTGATCTCAAAGCATTTTAAAAGTGATACACTTCTTGCTGCCAGTTGGTGGTGCTATAACTTTGACTCACAATAGTCACGTCCATGTGATCAGACTACTACAACCAACACACTCGTGAAGTTTCATAAAGATCAATATATGTATGCAGAGGTTATAATACATTTCCTGTTTCCTTTTTCTCGCCATAAATTCGTTGCCTCGCCACGGCCAAACCGTTTGAGATATCCAAAATCCGTTTGCAATTAAACAACTTCAATGTGTTCGCAACAAGTTAAAAAAAGCTTGGTGTAAATTGGATAAACCCTGTAGGAGTAGTAGTATAAAATTCATAGCCTGTTTTTTCAAAAAATTAACATTCAAACCAAACTAGCTGACTTCCTGTTGGTCGGAGCTAATGAATGTAAATTAGAAAATTGTCCGGCTTGATGAGAACAATATGTGTACCGAGTTTGGTGACTGTAGGAAAAACTAACCCCCCCACTTTTGTCAAAAGGTGGCGCTACTGAGCCCCTCCACCACGCCCATTTCTATGGCTTTGTCCGTGTCTACTGGTTGACAATATTGATGTGTGTGTCGAGTTTCATGCAATTTGAAGCATGTTAAGAGCCTCAAAAACACTCAAGAATATTATTACAGTTTGACCTGTTGCCATGGCAACAATATTTCAAATATCAAAAATCCTGTCATAGGTCTACATCTGCTGTGTATTGACAATACACTGATGAAGTTTGAAGCAAATCAGGTAAAAATAAGAGGGTGATCTCAAAACATTTCAAAAAGTGATACACTTCCTGCTGCCAGTTGGTGGCGCTATAACTTTGACTCACAATAGTCACATCCATGTGATCAGACTCCTATAACGAACACACTCGTGAAGTTTCATAAAGATCAATATATGTATTAAGACGTTATAACACATTTCCTGTTTCCTTTTTCTCGCCATAAATTTGTTGCCTCACCACGGCCAAACCGTTCGAGATATCAAAAATCCCCTGGCAATTTTTAATCATCAGTATCTTGACTTCATGCTGACCGAGTTTGGTGGCGATCGGATTAATCGTCTAGGAGGAGTATATCAAATTCCAGAGCATGCGTTTTTCAAACAACCCTTAATAGCTGACTTCCTGTTGGCGTGGTGTTTAACTTAGAGCACGAAAGTTGTTCGGCCCGATGAGGTCTATATGTGTACTGAGTTTCATACTAATACGTGCAAGCATGTTTAATATATGGACCAAATTTTCAGACTTTTTTCAAGGGGGCGCTGTCGAGCCCCCCTGCCACGCCCGGGTACCAGCCTCTCCGGCGTCCTAATGGCCGCGGATTCCAATGTGTGTGCCAATTTTCAAGAGTTTTTGAGCATGTTAAGGCCCCCAAAAAGCCCCGGAAGACGAAAAAAAATAAAAAAAAATTAAAAATAATAATAAATATAGCTGCGAGCAGCGATGGCGGGCCCAAGCCCGGTGGCACCGCAACCCCGGTGGCTTCAGGGCAACTGTGCACAGCGGGCAATAGGCACTTAAAACGGTTAAACATCAAAGGACTATGTCAAATTCACTCCACATTTACTGCACTACAAGGTGCCGTTATAGAGCCCCTCCTCCCTGCCCATTTTCAAAGGATTACATGTGCCAAGTTTTAACATTATTCTGATGAATTTTGAAGCAAATCAGGTAAAAATAAGAGGGTGATCTCAATGTATGCTGAAAGTGACACATTTTCTGCTTCCAGTTGGTGGCGCTATGACTTTGAATCACAATAGTCAAATCCATGTGATCAGCCTTGTACAACGAAGACTAAGCCAAAGTTTCATCAAAATCAATTAATGTATGCAGAAGTTATAACACTTTGTTTCCCTTTTCTTGCCATAAATTCGTTGCCTCGCCACGGCCAAACCGTTTGAGATATCCAAAATCCGTTTGCAATTAAACAACTTCAATGTGTTAGCAACAAGTTAAAAAAGCTTGGTGTAAATTGGATAAACCCTGTAGGAGTAGTAGTATAAAATTCATAGCCTGTTTTTTCAAAAAATTAACATTCAAACCAAAATAGCTGACTTCCTGTTGGTCGGAGCTAATGAATGTAAATTAGAAAATTGTCCGGCTTGATGAGAATAATATGTGTACCGAGTTTGGTGACTGTAGGAAAAACTAACCCCCACTTTTGTCAAAAGGTGGCGCTACTGAGCCCCTCCACCACGCCCATTTCTATGGCTTTGTCCATGTCTACTGGTTGACAATATTGATGTGTGTGTCGAGTTTCATGCAATTTGAAGCATGTTAAGAGCCTCAAAACACTCAAGAATATTATTACAGTTTGACCTGTTGCCATGGCAACAATATTTCAAATATCAAAAATCCTGTCATAGGTCTACATCTGCTGTGTATTGACATTACACTGATGAAGTTTGAAGCAAATCAGGTAAAAATAAGAGGGTGATCTCAAAGCATTTTAAAAGTGATACACTTCTTGCTGCCATTTGGTGGCGCTATAACTTTGACTCACAATAGTTACATCCATGTGATCAGACTACTACAACCAACACACTCCTGAAGTTTCATAAACATCAATCAATGTATGCAGAAGTTATAACACATTTCCTGTTTCCCTTTTCTCGCCATAAATTCGTTGCCTCGCCACGGCCAAACCGTTTGAGATATCCAAAATCCGTTTGCAATTAAACAACTTCAATGTGTTAGCAACAAGTTAAAAAAAGCTTGGTGTAAATTGGATAAACCCTGTAGGAGTAGTAGTATAAAATTCATAGCCTGTTTTTTCAAAAAATTAACATTCAAACCAAAATAGCTGACTTCCTGTTGGTCGGAGCTAATGAATGTAAATTAGAAAATTGTCCGGCTTGATGAGAATAATATGTGTACCGAGTTTGGTGACTGTAGGAAAAACTAACCCCCACTTTTGTCAAAAGGTGGCGCTACTGAGCCCCTCCACCACGCCCATTTCTATGGCTTTGTCCATGTCTACTGGTTGACAATATTGATGTGTGTGTCGAGTTTCATGCAATTTGAAGCATGTTAAGAGCCTCAAAACACTCAAGAATATTATTACAGTTTGACCTGTTGCCATGGCAACAATATTTCAAATATCAAAAATCCTGTCATAGGTCTACATCTGCTGTGTATTGACATTACACTGATGAAGTTTGAAGCAAATCAGGTAAAAATAAGAGGGTGATCTCAAAGCATTTTAAAAGTGATACACTTCTTGCTGCCATTTGGTGGCGCTATAACTTTGACTCACAATAGTTACATCCATGTGATCAGACTACTACAACCAACACACTCCTGAAGTTTCATAAACATCAATCAATGTATGCAGAAGTTATAACACATTTCCTGTTTCCCTTTTCTCGCCATAAATTCGTTGCCTCGCCACGGCCAAACCGTTTGAGATATCCAAAATCCGTTTGCAATTAAACAACTTCAATGTGTTCGCAACAAGTTAAAAAAAGCTTGGTGTAAATTGGATAAACCCTGTAGGAGTAGTAGTATAAAATTCATAGCCTGTTTTTTCAAAAAATTAACATTCAAACCAAAATAGCTGACTTCCTGTTGGTCGGAGCTAATGAATGTAAATTAGAAAATTGTCCGGCTTGATGAGAATAATATGTGTACCGAGTTTGGTGACTGTAGGAAAAACTAACCCCCACTTTTGTCAAAAGGTGGCGCTACTGAGCCCCTCCACCACGCCCATTTCTATGGCTTTGTCCATGTCTACTGGTTGACAATATTGATGTGTGTGTCGAGTTTCATGCAATTTGAAGCATGTTAAGAGCCTCAAAAACACTCAAGAATATTATTACAGTTTGACCTGTTGCCATGGCAACAATATTTCAAATATCAAAAATCCTGTCATAGGTCTACATCTGCTGTGTATTGACATTACACTGATGAAGTTTGAAGCAAATCAGGTAAAAATAAGAGGGTGATCTCAAAACATTTCAAAAAGTGATACACTTCCTGCTGCCAGTTGGTGGCGCTATAACTTTGACTCACAATAGTCACATCCATGTGATCAGACTCCTATAACGAACACACTCGTGAAGTTTCATAAAGATCAATATATGTATTAAGACGTTATAACACATTTCCTGTTTCCCTTTTCTCGCCATAAATTCGTTGCCTCGCCACGGCCAAACCGTTCGAGATATCAAAAATCCCCTGGCAATTTTTAATCATCAGTGTCTTGACTTCATGCTGACCGAGTTTGGTGGCGATCGGATTAATCGTCTAGGAGGAGTATATCAAATTCCAGAGCATGCGTTTTTCAAACAACCCTTAATAGCTGACTTCCTGTTGGCGTGGCGATTAACTTAGAGCGCGAAAGTTGTTCGGCCCTATGAGGTCTATATGTGTACCGAGTTTCATACTAATACGTGCAAGCATGTTTAATATATGGACCAAATTTTCAGACTTTTTTCAAGGGGGCGCTGTCGAGCCCCCCTGCCACGCCCGGGTACCAGCCTCTCCGGCGTCCTAATGGCCGCGGATTCCAATGTGTGTGCCAATTTTCAAGAGTTTTTGAGCATGTTAAGGCCCCCAAAAAGCCCCGGAAGACGGAAAAAAAAAAAATAATAAATAAAAAAAAAATAATAATCCTTAGAAGAACAAGAGGGCCCTGCGCGAATTTTCGCTTGGGCCCTAATAATAATAATAATAATAATAATAATAATAATAATAATAAACGGAGCAATTCCAATAGGGTCCTCACACCATCGGTGCTCGGGCCCTAATTAAAGCTGCAAGCAGCGTTGAGAGGGCCCTCGCACCCGGGCTCACCGCCACCCGTTGGCCTCAGGAAAACAGCGAAAAGTGGGCGTCATGCATTTAAGTGAGTGAATACAGGAGAATTATGCCAAAGTCATTTCGAAATGCCACACTTCCTGCGGCCAACAGGTGGCGCTTTTACCGTAACTGAATTTTGCCATGTTGATGTCTTCAGGCCAGGACTATCATTGAACACGTGAAGTTTGAAGCAGATCGGACATTGTATGCCTGAGTTACAACAACTTCCTGTTTCTTTCGTGGCGTTAATCGCATAAATTAGCACTCAGCCAAGTGTTGCATGATTTAACGTGTCTCTAGCATGTTTGGTACTTCGTGGCATAATGAAATGTGACTCTGGTAGTGAATTACATTGTGAAGCATGCCATTTCCTGTTGCCAGCAGGTGGCGCTATGACTAACTAAATATTGTCATATAGATGTCTTTAGGCCAGGACTCTTATCACACATGTGAAGTTTGGGGCAGATCGGACATTGTATGCCTGAGTTACAGCAGCTTCCTCTTTTATGGCGAAACATCAGACTTTGTCAGGCCGCCACAGACACGCCCTTCAGCGAAAACTCAAGATCTTTGAAATTTATCATCGCTAAGGTCTTGAGATTAGACTGACAACATTTGATGTTGATCTGGTTAAATCTCTATGAGGAGTTAATCACAGTATAAAACATGTCATTTCCTGTTGCCTGCAGGTGGCGCTATGACTGTAACTGAATATTGTTATGAAGATGTCTTCAGGTTAGGACTCTAATAAAGCATGAGGTCACGTGGCAAATCGCGTTTGGTTTCGTTTGCTCTGAGTCAGTAAGGCGTGGTCAAAGCCAGCTTAGTATATAAACAGTTGTTATTTAGCATTCATTAGAGAGAATCATTGAAGCTACAAGAGGATCTGCATACTGTAAGTGTTTTGCTGTCGTTTCTAGTTGATTTTAGTGCTGTATAGTTGCTTTACTGCTTGTTTACTGAGGTCACGTGGCAAATCGCGTTTGGTTTCGTTTGCTCTGAGTCAGTAAGGCGTGGTCAAAGCCAGCTTAGTATATAAACAGTTGTTATTTAGCATTCATTAGAGAGAATCATTGAAGCTACAAGAGGATCTGCATACTGTAAGTGTTTTGCTGTCGTTTCTAGTTGATTTTAGTGCTGTATAGTTGCTTTACTGCTTGTTTACTGAGGTCACGTGGCAAATCGCGTTTGGTTTCGTTTGCTCTGAGTCAGTAAGGCGTGGTCAAAGCCAGCTTAATATATAAACAGTTGTTATTTAGCATTCATTAGAGAGAATCATTGAAGCTACAAGAGGATCTGCATACTGTAAGTGTTTTGCTGTCGTTTCTAGTTGATTTTAGTGCTGTATAGTTGCTTTACTGCTTGTTTACTGAGGTCACGTGGCAAATCGCGTTTGGTTTCGTTTGCTCTGAGTCAGTAAGGCGTGGTCAAAGCCAGCTTAGTATATAAACAGTTGTTATTTAGCATTCATTAGAGAGAATCATTGAAGCTACAAGAGGATCTGCATACTGTAAGTGTTTTGCTGTCGTTTCTAGTTGATTTTAGTGCTGTATAGTTGCTTTACTGCTTGTTTACTGAGGTCACGTGGCAAATCGCGTTTGGTTTCGTTTGCTCTGAGTCAGTAAGGCGTGGTCAAAGCCAGCTTAGTATATAAACAGTTGTTATTTAGCATTCATTAGAGAGAATCATTGAAGCTACAAGAGGATCTGCATACTGTAAGTGTTTTGCTGTCGTTTCTAGTTGATTTTAGTGCTGTATAGTTGCTTTACTGCTTGTTTACTGAGGTCACGTGGCAAATCGCGTTTGGTTTCGTTTGCTCTGAGTCAGTAAGGCGTGGTCAAAGCCAGCTTAGTATATAAACAGTTGTTATTTAGCATTCATTAGAGAGAATCATTGAAGCTACAAGAGGATCTGCATACTGTAAGTGTTTTGCTGTCGTTTCTAGTTGATTTTAGTGCTGTATAGTTGCTTTACTGCTTGTTTACTGAGGTCACGTGGCAAATCGCGTTTGGTTTCGTTTGCTCTGAGTCAGTAAGGCGTGGTCAAAGCCAGCTTAGTATATAAACAGTTGTTATTTAGCATTCATTAGAGAGAATCATTGAAGCTACAAGAGGATCTGCATACTGTAAGTGTTTTGCTGTCGTTTCTAGTTGATTTTAGTGCTGTATAGTTGCTTTACTGCTTGTTTACTGAGGTCACGTGGCAAATCGCGTTTGGTTTCGTTTGCTCTGAGTCAGTAAGGCGTGGTCAAAGCCAGCTTAGTATATAAACAGTTGTTATTTAGCATTCATTAGAGAGAATCATTGAAGCTACAAGAGGATCTGCATACTGTAAGTGTTTTGCTGTCGTTTCTAGTTGATTTTAGTGCTGTATAGTTGCTTTACTGCTTGTTTACTGAGGTCACGTGGCAAATCGCGTTTGGTTTCGTTTGCTCTGAGTCAGTAAGGCGTGGTCAAAGCCAGCTTAGTATATAAACAGTTGTTATTTAGCATTCATTAGAGAGAATCATTGAAGCTACAAGAGGATCTGCATACTGTAAGTGTTTTGCTGTCGTTTCTAGTTGATTTTAGTGCTGTATAGTTGCTTTACTGCTTGTTTACTGAGGTCACGTGGCAAATCGCGTTTGGTTTCGTTTGCTCTGAGTCAGTAAGGCGTGGTCAAAGCCAGCTTAGTATATAAACAGTTGTTATTTAGCATTCATTAGAGAGAATCATTGAAGCTACAAGAGGATCTGCATACTGTAAGTGTTTTGCTGTCGTTTCTAGTTGATTTTAGTGCTGTATAGTTGCTTTACTGCTTGTTTACTGAGGTCACGTGGCAAATCGCGTTTGGTTTCGTTTGCTCTGAGTCAGTAAGGCGTGGTCAAAGCCAGCTTAGTATATAAACAGTTGTTATTTAGCATTCATTAGAGAGAATCATTGAAGCTACAAGAGGATCTGCATACTGTAAGTGTTTTGCTGTCGTTTCTAGTTGATTTTAGTGCTGTATAGTTGCTTTACTGCTTGTTTACTGAGGTCACGTGGCAAATCGCGTTTGGTTTCGTTTGCTCTGAGTCAGTAAGGCGTGGTCAAAGCCAGCTTAGTATATAAACAGTTGTTATTTAGCATTCATTAGAGAGAATCATTGAAGCTACAAGAGGATCTGCATACTGTAAGTGTTTTGCTGTCGTTTCTAGTTGATTTTAGTGCTGTATAGTTGCTTTACTGCTTGTTTACTGAGGTCACGTGGCAAATCGCGTTTGGTTTCGTTTGCTCTGAGTCAGTAAGGCGTGGTCAAAGCCAGCTTAGTATATAAACAGTTGTTATTTAGCATTCATTAGAGAGAATCATTGAAGCTACAAGAGGATCTGCATACTGTAAGTGTTTTGCTGTCGTTTCTAGTTGATTTTAGTGCTGTATAGTTGCTTTACTGCTTGTTTACTGAGGTCACGTGGCAAATCGCGTTTGGTTTCGTTTGCTCTGAGTCAGTAAGGCGTGGTCAAAGCCAGCTTAGTATATAAACAGTTGTTATTTAGCATTCATTAGAGAGAATCATTGAAGCTACAAGAGGATCTGCATACTGTAAGTGTTTTGCTGTCGTTTCTAGTTGATTTTAGTGCTGTATAGTTGCTTTACTGCTTGTTTACTGAGGTCACGTGGCAAATCGCGTTTGGTTTCGTTTGCTCTGAGTCAGTAAGGCGTGGTCAAAGCCAGCTTAGTATATAAACAGTTGTTATTTAGCATTCATTAGAGAGAATCATTGAAGCTACAAGAGGATCTGCATACTGTAAGTGTTTTGCTGTCGTTTCTAGTTGATTTTAGTGCTGTATAGTTGCTTTACTGCTTGTTTACTGAGGTCACGTGGCAAATCGCGTTTGGTTTCGTTTGCTCTGAGTCAGTAAGGCGTGGTCAAAGCCAGCTTAGTATATAAACAGTTGTTATTTAGCATTCATTAGAGAGAATCATTGAAGCTACAAGAGGATCTGCATACTGTAAGTGTTTTGCTGTCGTTTCTAGTTGATTTTAGTGCTGTATAGTTGCTTTACTGCTTGTTTACTGAGGTCACGTGGCAAATCGCGTTTGGTTTCGTTTGCTCTGAGTCAGTAAGGCGTGGTCAAAGCCAGCTTAGTATATAAACAGTTGTTATTTAGCATTCATTAGAGAGAATCATTGAAGCTACAAGAGGATCTGCATACTGTAAGTGTTTTGCTGTCGTTTCTAGTTGATTTTAGTGCTGTATAGTTGCTTTACTGCTTGTTTACTGAGGTCACGTGGCAAATCGCGTTTGGTTTCGTTTGCTCTGAGTCAGTAAGGCGTGGTCAAAGCCAGCTTAGTATATAAACAGTTGTTATTTAGCATTCATTAGAGAGAATCATTGAAGCTACAAGAGGATCTGCATACTGTAAGTGTTTTGCTGTCGTTTCTAGTTGATTTTAGTGCTGTATAGTTGCTTTACTGCTTGTTTACTGAGGTCACGTGGCAAATCGCGTTTGGTTTCGTTTGCTCTGAGTCAGTAAGGCGTGGTCAAAGCCAGCTTAGTATATAAACAGTTGTTATTTAGCATTCATTAGAGAGAATCATTGAAGCTACAAGAGGATCTGCATACTGTAAGTGTTTTGCTGTCGTTTCTAGTTGATTTTAGTGCTGTATAGTTGCTTTACTGCTTGTTTACTGAGGTCACGTGGCAAATCGCGTTTGGTTTCGTTTGCTCTGAGTCAGTAAGGCGTGGTCAAAGCCAGCTTAGTATATAAACAGTTGTTATTTAGCATTCATTAGAGAGAATCATTGAAGCTACAAGAGGATCTGCATACTGTAAGTGTTTTGCTGTCGTTTCTAGTTGATTTTAGTGCTGTATAGTTGCTTTACTGCTTGTTTACTGAGGTCACGTGGCAAATCGCGTTTGGTTTCGTTTGCTCTGAGTCAGTAAGGCGTGGTCAAAGCCAGCTTAGTATATAAACAGTTGTTATTTAGCATTCATTAGAGAGAATCATTGAAGCTACAAGAGGATCTGCATACTGTAAGTGTTTTGCTGTCGTTTCTAGTTGATTTTAGTGCTGTATAGTTGCTTTACTGCTTGTTTACTGAGGTCACGTGGCAAATCGCGTTTGGTTTCGTTTGCTCTGAGTCAGTAAGGCGTGGTCAAAGCCAGCTTAGTATATAAACAGTTGTTATTTAGCATTCATTAGAGAGAATCATTGAAGCTACAAGAGGATCTGCATACTGTAAGTGTTTTGCTGTCGTTTCTAGTTGATTTTAGTGCTGTATAGTTGCTTTACTGCTTGTTTACTGAGGTCACGTGGCAAATCGCGTTTGGTTTCGTTTGCTCTGAGTCAGTAAGGCGTGGTCAAAGCCAGCTTAGTATATAAACAGTTGTTATTTAGCATTCATTAGAGAGAATCATTGAAGCTACAAGAGGATCTGCATACTGTAAGTGTTTTGCTGTCGTTTCTAGTTGATTTTAGTGCTGTATAGTTGCTTTACTGCTTGTTTACTGAGGTCACGTGGCAAATCGCGTTTGGTTTCGTTTGCTCTGAGTCAGTAAGGCGTGGTCAAAGCCAGCTTAGTATATAAACAGTTGTTATTTAGCATTCATTAGAGAGAATCATTGAAGCTACAAGAGGATCTGCATACTGTAAGTGTTTTGCTGTCGTTTCTAGTTGATTTTAGTGCTGTATAGTTGCTTTACTGCTTGTTTACTGAGGTCACGTGGCAAATCGCGTTTGGTTTCGTTTGCTCTGAGTCAGTAAGGCGTGGTCAAAGCCAGCTTAGTATATAAACAGTTGTTATTTAGCATTCATTAGAGAGAATCATTGAAGCTACAAGAGGATCTGCATACTGTAAGTGTTTTGCTGTCGTTTCTAGTTGATTTTAGTGCTGTATAGTTGCTTTACTGCTTGTTTACTGAGGTCACGTGGCAAATCGCGTTTGGTTTCGTTTGCTCTGAGTCAGTAAGGCGTGGTCAAAGCCAGCTTAGTATATAAACAGTTGTTATTTAGCATTCATTAGAGAGAATCATTGAAGCTACAAGAGGATCTGCATACTGTAAGTGTTTTGCTGTCGTTTCTAGTTGATTTTAGTGCTGTATAGTTGCTTTACTGCTTGTTTACTGAGGTCACGTGGCAAATCGCGTTTGGTTTCGTTTGCTCTGAGTCAGTAAGGCGTGGTCAAAGCCAGCTTAGTATATAAACAGTTGTTATTTAGCATTCATTAGAGAGAATCATTGAAGCTACAAGAGGATCTGCATACTGTAAGTGTTTTGCTGTCGTTTCTAGTTGATTTTAGTGCTGTATAGTTGCTTTACTGCTTGTTTACTGAGGTCACGTGGCAAATCGCGTTTGGTTTCGTTTGCTCTGAGTCAGTAAGGCGTGGTCAAAGCCAGCTTAGTATATAAACAGTTGTTATTTAGCATTCATTAGAGAGAATCATTGAAGCTACAAGAGGATCTGCATACTGTAAGTGTTTTGCTGTCGTTTCTAGTTGATTTTAGTGCTGTATAGTTGCTTTACTGCTTGTTTACTGAGGTCACGTGGCAAATCGCGTTTGGTTTCGTTTGCTCTGAGTCAGTAAGGCGTGGTCAAAGCCAGCTTAGTATATAAACAGTTGTTATTTAGCATTCATTAGAGAGAATCATTGAAGCTACAAGAGGATCTGCATACTGTAAGTGTTTTGCTGTCGTTTCTAGTTGATTTTAGTGCTGTATAGTTGCTTTACTGCTTGTTTACTGAGGTCACGTGGCAAATCGCGTTTGGTTTCGTTTGCTCTGAGTCAGTAAGGCGTGGTCAAAGCCAGCTTAGTATATAAACAGTTGTTATTTAGCATTCATTAGAGAGAATCATTGAAGCTACAAGAGGATCTGCATACTGTAAGTGTTTTGCTGTCGTTTCTAGTTGATTTTAGTGCTGTATAGTTGCTTTACTGCTTGTTTACTGAGGTCACGTGGCAAATCGCGTTTGGTTTCGTTTGCTCTGAGTCAGTAAGGCGTGGTCAAAGCCAGCTTAGTATATAAACAGTTGTTATTTAGCATTCATTAGAGAGAATCATTGAAGCTACAAGAGGATCTGCATACTGTAAGTGTTTTGCTGTCGTTTCTAGTTGATTTTAGTGCTGTATAGTTGCTTTACTGCTTGTTTACTGAGGTCACGTGGCAAATCGCGTTTGGTTTCGTTTGCTCTGAGTCAGTAAGGCGTGGTCAAAGCCAGCTTAGTATATAAACAGTTGTTATTTAGCATTCATTAGAGAGAATCATTGAAGCTACAAGAGGATCTGCATACTGTAAGTGTTTTGCTGTCGTTTCTAGTTGATTTTAGTGCTGTATAGTTGCTTTACTGCTTGTTTACTGAGGTCACGTGGCAAATCGCGTTTGGTTTCGTTTGCTCTGAGTCAGTAAGGCGTGGTCTGCTGAACTAACGTTGTAATAAGCTGGTATAAGTGCACAGTGTACCGCGGCAGCGGACGCGGCAGCCCTCATGTGAAGCCCTCCTCGTGTGAAGACCGAAGAGTGTAAAGACCAGCGACTCTACCTGTGCGACTCCACCGAGCAACCACACCGACAAGGCACTTGAGTATTGCTCTTTTCTTTCTTTCCTCTTTATACCGTGTGTTCTTGTCTGTCTTTGGACTTGTTTTAGATATGTGCTTCCAAATTCCCACTATTACTAACCCTCGTAAATCGCATGCTACACGCTGTAACCAGCGCAACCATAACAACCTGCGTTCTTTACCCATGTCACCTAGTACATTGTTTTCTATTTCGATTGGGCTCTGTAATTGTCAGTCTGCTGTCAACAAAGCAGAGTTCATCACAGCTATTGCTACTTATTCAGATCTCCATCTCATGGCTCTGACTGAGACATGGATCAAACCAGAGGACACTGCCACACCAGCAGCCCTCTCCTCTAATTTCACTTTCTCTCACACCTCACGCCAGATTGGGAGGGGTGGTGGTACTGGTTTGCTTATGTCCAATGAATGGAAGTTCAATCCTTTACCATCTCTCTCTGATAATGGCTCATTTGAATCATATGCAATTACCATCACCTACCCTACCAAAATTCATGTTGTAGTTGTCTATCGTCCCCCAGGTCAGCTAGGTAACTTCTTGGAGGAGTTGGATGTGTTACTCTCATCCTTCCCTGAGGATGGCACTCCTCTGCTAGTACTTGGTGACTTCAACATCCATCTAGACAAACCTCAGGCTGCTGACTTCCACACGCTGCTTGCCTCATTTGATCTCAAGCGAGTGGCTACCTCAGCTACCCACAAATCAGGTAACCAATTGGACCTCATCTACACACGCTGTGGCTCCACCGACAATACACTGGTTACTCCACTACACACCTCAGACCACTTTCTCATTACTTTCACACTCAACCTGACCCCCAACTCATCACACACCCCACCACACGTCACTTTTCGGCGAAACCTACGCTCCCTCTCACCATCTCATCTATCCTCTTCGGTCTCATCCACACTTCCTCCCGCTAACCAATTCTCATCAATGGACACTAACACTGCTACTGACACTCTCTGCACCACTCTATCATCCTGCTTAGATGATTTCTGCCCTCTCTTAACCAGACCAGCCTGCGCCACCCCCTCTGCCCCCTGGCTCTCTGATGTTCTCCGTGAGCATCGGTCTAGACTCAGGGCTGCAGAGAGGAAGTGGCGCAAATCTAAAAATCCTACTGACCTTAGCTTATATCAGTCACTCCTTTCTTCTTTCTCTACTAATGTCACCAATGCTAAAACCTCCTACTATCACACTAAAATTAACAACTCAAATGACTCCCGAACACTTTTCAAAACCTTCTCTTCTCTTCTTTGCCCTCCTCCCCTCCCTCCCACATCAGTTCTTACAGCTGATGACTTTGCCACTTTCTTCACACATAAAATAACAACCATCAGCGGCCAATTCTCCACACCACACACTGACAAGAACATCTTAATTGAAAACACACAAATTCTCCCCTCCTTCTCCATGCTTTCTGAGGCAGATGTTTCCAAACTCATTCTTTCCAATCACCCTACTACCTGTCCGCTAGACCCTATCCCCACTCCTCTTCTTCAGGCCATCTCCTCCTCAATTCTACCTGCACTCACTCACATTATCAATTCCTCCCTTCACACTGGAACATTTCCCACAGCTTTTAAGCAGGCTAGGATTACCCCACTGCTTAAGAAACCCACTCTGAATCCAGCTCTTTTAGAAAACTACA
This sequence comes from Chanodichthys erythropterus, assembly GCF_024489055.1. Taxonomy (NCBI): domain Eukaryota; kingdom Metazoa; phylum Chordata; class Actinopteri; order Cypriniformes; family Xenocyprididae; genus Chanodichthys; species Chanodichthys erythropterus. The sequence goes on from NC_090229.1 coordinate 53,308, forward strand.
GACCAGTATCCCTTCTTCCTTTCATTGCTAAGACACTTGAGAGAGTTGTATTCAACCAACTGTCTACTTATCTCTCACAGAACAACCTCCTTGACAACCACCAGTCTGGTTTCAAGAGTGGCCACTCTACTGAGACTGCCCTGCTCTCAGTCACTGAAGCCCTGAGACTGGCACGAGCATCTTCAAAATCATCAGTACTCATCTTGCTGGACCTGTCTGCTGCCTTTGACACAGTGAACCACCAGATCCTCCTGTCTACACTCATGTCGAAGGGCATCACGGGAACTGCGCTCCAGTGGTTCGAGTCTTACCTCTCAGGTAGGTCCTTCAGGGTATCTTGGAGAGGTGAGGTGTCCAAGTCACATCATCTTGCTACTGGGGTACCTCAGGGCTCTGTGCTTGGTCCACTTCTCTTCTCCATCTACACGTCATCACTAGGATCAGTCATTCAGGATCATGGTTTCTCCCATCACTGTTATGCTGATGACACACAACTCTACCTCTCATTCCAACCAGATGATCCGACGGTTGCTGGTCGCATCACAGCCTGCCTGACAGCCATTTCTGCCTGGATGAAGGACCACCACCTCCAACTCAACCTTGCAAAAACAGAACTGCTTGTGATCGGTGCAAACCCAACACTTCATCACAACCTTTCAGTTCAACTTGGGTCTTCAACCATCACTCCTTCCAGGACAGCCAGAAACCTTGGAGTGGTGATGGATGCTGGTCTAACCTTCACAGATCATATTGCAGCAACGACCCGGTCCTGCAGATTTGCCTTGTACAACATCAGGAAGATTAGACCCTTCCTATCTGAACATTCCACACAAATTCTTGTCCAAGCTCTTGTTCTATCCAGACTGGACTACTGTAATGCTCTCTTGGCTGGCCTTCCAGCATGCACTATCAAGCCTCTACAACTGATCCAAAATGCTGCAGCAAGACTGGTCTTCAACGAACCGAAGAGAGCGCACGTCACTCCTCTCTTCATCAGTCTGCACTGGCTGCCAGTAGCTGCTCGCATCCAATTCAAGGCTCTGATGTTTGCTTACAGAACGACAGCTGGCTCTGCACCGCTATACCTTAACTCACTACTTCAGACTTACGCGCCCTCCAGAAACCTGCGTTCTGCAAGTGAACGGCGCCTTGTGGTGCCATCACATAGGGGCACAAAATCACTCTCACGGACCTTCTCCGGGACTGTTCCTGGCTGGTGGAATGACCTACCACGCTCTATCCGAGCAGCCGAGTCTCTAGCCATTTTCAAAAAAATGCTAAAGACGTATCTTTTTCGTCAGCACTTGACCCAGTAGTAGTAGCACTTACCTTGACTAATATTCTTCTCCTATCTGTGTATTTATTTATTTAAAAAAAAAAAAAAAATTCGCTATGAGCACTTTACTGACATAACTGTGACTTCACTCAGCACTTACATACTGTTGTTCTCATGTTGATTTAATTGATTCTACTACTCTCATTTGTAAGTCGCTTTGGATAAAAGCGTCTGCTAAATGACTAAATGTAAATGTAATGTAAAATGCATGTGAAGTTTGGGGCAGATCCGACATTGTTTGTCTGAGTTACAACAACTTCCTTTTTCATGGCGAAGACATCAAACTTTGTCAGGCCGCCACGGACACGCCCTTCAGTGAAAACTCTAGATCTTCGCAATTTAACGTGACAAAGGCCTTTAGATTAGACTGACCAAAAATGACATTGATCTGATTAAATCTCTAGGAGGAGTTCGTTAAAGTACAACGTCTGGAAAATGCAAAAAACGGTGAATTGATTAAAAATATCTGACTTCCTGTTTGGTTTCGGATTTCGCTCCAAGAGAATTTTTTGTAGGTACTGGGCTGATAAATGTGTGTACCGAATTTCAAACCCCTAGTGTTATGTAGCGAGCGGGGCTGTACGTTAGATGGCGCTATCGAGCCATTTTGCCACGCCCAATTCCGAAACCCATAACAGACGTAAATTTTCACCACTTCTGACGCGTGTGCAAAGTTTCGTGAGTTTTCGAGCACGTTTAGGCCCTCTAAAATGCGATTCATTTTGGAGAATAATAATAATAATAATAATAATAATAATATTAATAATAATAATAATAATAATAATAATAATAATAATAATAATAAACGGAGCAATTCCAATAGGGTCCTCACACCATCGGTGCTCGGGCCCTAATTAAAGCTGCAAGCAGCGTTGAGAGGGCCCTCGCACCCGGGCTCACCGCCACCGTTGGCCTCAGGAAAACAGTGAACAGTCGGCGTCATACATTTAAGTGAGTGAATACAGGAGAATTATGCCAAAGTCATTTCGAAATGCCACACTTCCTGCGACCAACAGGTGGCGCTTTTACCATAACTGAATTTTTCCATGTTGATGTCTTCAGGCCAGGACTATTTTCGAACATGTGAAGTTTGAAGCAGATCGGACATTGTATGTCTGATTTACAACAACTTCCTGTTTCTTTCGTGGCGTTAATCGCATAAATTAGCACTCAGCCAAGTGTTGCATGATTTAACGTGTTTCTAGCATGTCTGGTACTTCGTGGCATGATGAAATGTGACTCTGGTAGTGAATTATAGTATAAAGCATGCCACTTCCTGTTGCCAGCAGGTGGCGCTATGACTAACTGAATATTATCATATAGACGTCTTTAGGCTAGGACTTTCGGATTTCGCTCCAAGAGAATTTTTTGTAGGTACTGGGCTGATAAATGTGTGTACCGAATTTCAAACCCATAGTGTTATGTAGCGAGCGGGGCTGTACGTTAGATGGCGCTATCGAGCCATTTTGCCACGCCCAATTCCGAAACCCATAACAGACGTAAATTTTCACCACTTCTGACGCGTGTGCAAAGTTTCATGAGTTTTCGAGAACGTTTAGGCCCTCTCAAATGCGATTCATTTTGGAGAATAATAATAATAATAATAATAATAATAAACGGAGCAATTCCAATAGTGTCCTCACACCATCGGTGCTCGGGCCCTAAATATAGCTGCAAGCAGCAATTATGGGGCCAAGCACAAAAACGGCACAAGAAACCAGGCAACACGGCTGGGAGCATCAGACCAACTGCAACAGTGAACAATTACAGACGTATTAAGATCATTTTAGGCATAAGAGCTGAAAAATTATCAAAAATGAGGATTTACTGGTTCATAACTTTCGACCAATAGGTGGCGCTGTGTCCAAATTGTTGTGGTATGGTCAGAGTGAGGTGTCAATGACACTTCCAAAGTTTGGTGTCAATATGTCAAAGCACTGAAGAGATACAGCTTCAAGAGTCATTTTTGAATCATGCCTCAAATTCTTTGCTCTGGTATACAAAAACGGTTTGACATATGGACTTGAAATCCATAACTTTTTGTCGGCATGGTCTGAAGATGACACGGTTAAATTTTGGTGAAAATCGGAGCAACGGTCTAGGAGGAGTTCGAAAAAGTAGGTTTTTAAAGAAAAACAATATGGCGGACAGGACGTTTAGCTGACTATGGCAAATTTGATATCTATGTTCTCAGCATAACTCAAGGAATCTACAGAGACCAGTTTCATTACAATTGGTTAATATAGACAAAAGTTATTAGCATTTTTGTCAATTTTGTTATAACTTTTGACCACGAGGTGGCGCTGGTCCGAAACTTCTCAGGCTCCTTCAGGGCATTGTCCTGATGACCCATACCAAATTTATGAATTTTGGTCAAACTCATCAGAAGTTATGAGCAAAATAACAATTTTTCATATCTCCACTCCAGTAGGTGGCGCTGCACCGAAACACTGTATAATGCCTCAGGTCATGCTTGTGATGACATGTACCAAGTTTGGTCTAAATATGTCAAAGCATTGTAGAGATACAGCTTCAAGGGTAATTTTTGCATCACATCTCAAATTCTTTGCTCCGGTATACGAAAACGGTTTGACTTATCGACTTGAAATCCATAACTTTTTGTCGGCATGGTCTGAAGATGACACGGTTCAATTTTGGTGAAAATTGGAGCAACGGTCTAGGAGGAGTTCGAAAAAGTAGGTTTTTGAAGAAAAACAATATGGCGGACAGGAAGTTTAGCTGACTATAGCAAATGTGATATTTATGTTCTCAGCATGACCCAAGGAATCTACTGAGACCAGTTTCATTACAATTGGTGAATACAGTCAAAAGTTATTAGCATTTTTGTAAATTTTGTTATAACTTTTGACCACAAGGTGGCGCTGTGCCGAAACTTCTCAGGCTCCTTCAGGGCATTGTGCTGATGACCCATACCAAGTTTTGTAAAGATACGTTAATGCGTTCGTAAAATACAGCATTTTAGCACAAAATTCAAAATTGCCGACGGCCAAAATGGCCAATATGGGAAAATTGGATATCATTCGACTCGGCATGATTCCCCGAATCCATCGAGACCAAATTTATGATTTTTGGACAAACGCATCAGAAGTTATAAGCAAAAATACCCATTTTTCATATCTCCGCACCAGTAGGTGGCGCTGCGCCGAAACACTGCATGGTACCTCAGGTCATGCTTGTGATGACATGTACCAAGTTTGGTATGAATACGATAAAGCGTTGCGGAGATACAGCCTTACTTCTGTTTTCGCAAGCACTACGTACAATTCGTTCGTGAGTTTTTCGAAAACGGTTTGAGGAATCAACTTGAATTCCATAACTTTTTGTCAGCATGGTCTGAAGATGATCTGATTCAATTTTCATGAAAATCGGAGTAACGGCCTAGGAGGAGTTCGAAAAAGTAAGTTTTTCAGAAAATTCAAAATGGCGGAAAAATTTTCATGACGGAAAATGACGTCATAGGGTGCATTCGATTCGTCTTGACCCAATGAATGAATTTTGTTTCTAGCCCTTATGGTTCAAAAGTTATTAACATAAACATAAGTGCAACTTTGGACAGCTGGTGGCGCTAGAGGGATTGAGATAGAGACTCCAAATTTGCTGTGGACAAAGGTCAGACTGTCCTCTAACTGTGTGCCAAATTTCACAACTTTCCCGCAAGCGGTTCTATGGGTTGCCATAGACTTCAAGAGCGGAAGAAGAAGAAGAAGAAAAAAACAAAAAAAAAACAACGCCAACAATAACAATAGGTGCCTCCGCACCTTCGGTGCTTGGCCCCTAATAATAATAATAATAATAATAATAATAATAATAATAAACGGAGCAATTCCAATAGGGTCCTCACACCATCGGTGCTCGGGCCCTAATAATAATAATAATAATAATAATAATAATAAACAGAGCAATTCCAATAGGGTCCTCACACCATCGGTGCTCGGGCCCTAATTAAAGCTGCAAGCAGCGTTGAGAGGGCCCTCGCACCCGGGCTCACTGCCACCCGTTGGCCTCAGGAAAACAGTGAACAGTGGGCGTCATGCATTTAAGTGAGTGAATACAGGAGAATTATGCCAAAGTCATTTCGAAATGCCACACTTCCTGCAGCCAACAGGTGGCTCTTTTACCGTCACTGAATTTTGCCATGTTGATGTCTTCTGACCAGGACTATCATTGAACACGTGAAGTTTGAAGCAGATCGGACATTGTATGCCTGAGTTACAACAACTTCCTGTTTCTTTCGTGGCGTTAATCGTATACATTAGCACGCAGCCAAGTGTTGCATGATTTAACCTGTTTCTAGCATGTCTGGTACTTCGTGGCATGATGAAATGTGAATCTGGTAGTGAATTACAGTATAAAGCATGCCACTTCCTGTTGCCAGCAGGTGGCGCTATGACTAACTGAATATTATCATATAGACGTCTTTAGGCTAGGACTCTTATCACACATGTGAAGTTTGGAACAGATCGGACATTGTATGCCTGAGTTACAACAACTTCCTGTTTCTTTCGTGGCGTTAATCGCATAAATTAGCACTCAGCCAAGTGTTGCATGATTTAACGTGTCTCTAGCATGTTTGGTACTTCGTGGCATAATGAAATGTGACTCTGGTAGTGAATTACATTGTGAAGCATGCCATTTCCTGTTGCCAGCAGGTGGCGCTATGACTAACTAAATATTGTCATATAGATGTCTTTAGGCCAGGACTCTTATCACACATGTGAAGTTTGGGGCAGATCGGACATTGTATGCCTGAGTTACAGCAGCTTCCTCTTTCATGGCGAAATATCAGACTTTGTCAGGCCGCCACAGACACGCCCTTCAGCGAAAACTCAAGATCTTTGAAATTTATCATCGCTAAGGTCTTGAGATTAGACTGACAACATTTGATGTTGATCTGGTTAAATCTCTATGAGGAGTTAATCACAGTATAAAACATGTCATTTCCTGTTGCCTGCAGGTGGCGCTATGACTGTAACTGAATATTGTTATGAAGATGTCTTCAGGTTAGAACTCTAATAAAGCATGTGAAGTTTGGGGCAGATCCGACATTGTTTGTCTGAGTTACAACAACTTCCTTTTTCATGGCGAAGACATCAAACTTTGTCAGGCCGCCACGGACACGCCCTTCAGTGAAAACTCTAGATCTTCGCAATTTTACGTCACAAAGGCCTTTAGATTAGACTGACCAAAAATGACATTGATCTGATTAAATCTCTAGGAGGAGTTCGTTAAAGTACAACGTCTGGAAAATGCAAAAAACGGTGAATTAATTCAAAATATCTGACTTCGTGTTTGGTTTCGGATTTCGCTCCAAGAGAATTTTTTGTAAGTACTGGGCTGATAAATGTGTGTACCGAATTTCAAAGCCCTAGTGTAATGTAGCGAGCGGGGCTGTACGTTAGATGGCGCTATCGAGTCATTTTGCCACGCCCAATTCCGAAACCCATAACAGACGTAAATTTTCACCACTTCTGACGCGTGTGCAAAGTTTCATGAGTTTTCGAGCACGTTCAGGCCCTCTAAAATGCGATTCACTTTGGAGAAGAATAATAATAAATATAGCTGCGAGCAGCGATGGCGGGCCCAAGCCCGGTGGCACCGCCACCCCGGTGGCTTCAGGGCAACTGTGCACAGCGGGCAATAGGCACTTAAAATGGTTAAACATCAAAGGACTATGTCAAATTCACTCCACATTTACTGCACTACAAGGTGCCGCTATAGAGCCCATCCTCCCTGCCCATTTTCAAAGGATTACATGTGCAATGTTTTAACATTATTCTGATGAATTTTGAAGCAAATCAGGTAAAAATAAGAGGGTGATCTCAATGTATGCTGAAAGTGACACATTTTCTGCTTCCAGTTGGTGACGCTATGACTTTGAATCACAATAGTCAAATCCATGTGATCAGCCTTGTACAACGAAGACTAAGCCAAAGTTTCATCAAAATCAATTAATGTATGCAGAAGTTATAACACTTTGTTTCCCTTTTCTTGCCATAAATTCGTTGCCTCGCCACGGCCAAACCGTTTGAGATATCCAAAATCCGTTTGCAATTAAACAACTTCAATGTGTTCGCAACAAGTTAAAAAAAGCTTGGTGTAAATTGGATAAACCCTGTAGGAGTAGTAGTATAAAATTCATAGCCTGTTTTTTCAAAAAATTAACATTCAAACCAAAATAGCTGACTTCCTGTTGGTCGGAGCTAATGAATGTAAATTAGAAAATTGTCCGGCTTGATGAGAATAATATATGTACCGAGTTTGGTGACTGTAGGAAAAACTAACCCCCACTTTTGTCAAAAGGTGGCGCTACTGAGCCCCTCCACCACGCCCATTTCTATGGCTTTGTCCATGTCTACTGGTTGACAATATTGATGTGTGTGTCGAGTTTCATGCAATTTGAAGCATGTTAAGAGCCTCAAAAACACTCAAGAATATTATTACAGTTTGACCTGTTGCCATGGCAACAATATTTCAAATATCAAAAATCCTGTCATAGGTCTACATCTGCTGTGTATTGACATTACACTGATGAAGTTTGAAGCAAATCAGGTAAAAATAAGAGGGTGATCTCAAAGCATTTTAAAAAGTGATACACTTCTTGCTGCCATTTGGTGGCGCTATAACTTTGACTCACAATAGTTACATCCATGTGATCAGACTACTACAACCAACACACTCCTGAAGTTTCATAAACATCAATCAATGTATGCAGAAGTTATAACACATTTCCTGTTTCCCTTTTCTCGCCATAAATTTGTTGCCTCGCCACGGCCAAACCGTTTGAGATATCCAAAATCCGTTTGCAATTAAACAACTTCAATGTGTTCGCAACAAGTTAAAAAAAGCTTGGTGTAAATTGGATAAACCCTGTAGGAGTAGTAGTATAAAATTCATAGCCTGTTTTTTCAAAAAATTAACATTCAAACCAAAATAGCTGACTTCCTGTTGGTCGGAGCTAATGAATGTAAATAAGAAAATTGTCCGGCTTGATGAGAACAATATGTGTACCGAGTTTGGTGACTGTAGGAAAAACTAACCCCCACTTTTGTCAAAAGGTGGCGCTACTGAGCCCCTCCACCACGCCCATTTCTATGGCTTTGTCCATGTCTACTGGATGACAATATTGATGTGTGTGTCGAGTTTCATGCAATTTGAAGCATGTTTAGAGCCTCAAAACCACTCAAGAATATTATTACAGTTTGACCTGTTGCCATGGCAACAATATTTCAAATATCAAAAATCCTGTCATAGGTCTATATCTGCTGTGTATTGACATTACACTGATGAAGTTTGAAGCAAATCAGGTAAAAATAAGAGGGTGATCTCAAAACATTTCAAAAAGTGATACACTTCCTGCTGCCAGTTGGTGGCGCTATAACTTTGACTCACAATAGTCACATCCATGTGATCAGACTCCTATAACGAACACACTTGTGAAGTTTCATAAAGATCAATATATGTATTAAGACGTTATAACACATTTCCTGTTTCCTTTTTCTCGCCATAAATTCGTTGCCTCGCCACGGCCAAACCGTTCGAGATATCAAAAATCCCCTGGCAATTTTTAATCATCAGTGTCTTGACTTCATGCTGACCGAGTTTGGTGGCGATCGGATTAATCGTCTAGGAGGAGTATATCAAATTCCAGAGCATGCGTTTTTCAAACAACCCTTAATAGCTGACTTCCTGTTGGCGTGGTGTTTAACTTAGAGCATGAAAGTTGTTTGGCCCGATGAGGTCTATATGTGTACTGAGTTTCATACTAATACATGCAAGCGTGTTTAATATATGGACCAAATTTTCAGACTTTTTTCAAGGGGGCGCTGTCGAGCCCCTGCCACGCCCGGGTACCAACCTCTGGGGCGTCCTAATGGCCGCGGATTCCAATGTGTGTGCCAATTTTCAAGAGTTTTTGAGCATGTTAAGGCCCCCAAAAAGCCCCGGAAGACGGAAAAAAAAAAATTAAAAAGAAATAAAAAATAAAAAATAATAATAATCCTTAGAAGAACAAGAGGGCCCTGCGCGAATTTTCGCTTGGGCCCTAATAATAATAATAATAATAATAATAATAATAAACGGAGCAATTCCAATAGGGTCCTCACACCATCGGTGCTCGGGCCCTAATAATTAAAGCTGCAAGCAGCGTTGAGAGGGCCCTCGCACCCGGGCTCACCGCCACCCGTTGGCCTCAGGAAAACAGTGAACAGTGGGCGTCATGCATTTAAGTGAGTGAATACAGGAGAATTATGCCAAAGTCATTTCGAAATGCCACACTTCCTGCGGCCAACAGGTGGCGCTTTTACCGTAACTGAATTTTTCCATGTTGATGTCTTCAGCCCAGGACTATTTTCGAACATGTGAAGTTTGAAGCAGATCGGACATTGTATGTCTGAGTGACAACAACTTCCTGTTTCTTTCGTGGCGTTAATCGCATAAATTAGCACTCAGCCAAGTGTTGCATGATTTAAAGTGTTTCTAGCATGTCTGGTTCTTCTTGGCATGATGAAATGTGACTCTGGTAGTGAATTACAGTATAAAGCATGCCACTTCCTGTTGCCAGCAGGTGGCGCTATGACTAAGTGAATATTATCATATAGACGTATTTAGGCTAGGACTCTTATCACACATGTGAAGTTTGGAGCAGATCGGACATTGTATGCCTGAGTTACAACAACTTCCTGTTTGTTTCGTGGCGTTAATCGCATAAATTAGCATTCAGCCAAGTGTTGCATGATTTAACGTGTCTCTAGCATGTTTGGTATTCGTGGCATAATGAAATGTGACTCTGGTAGTGAATTACATTGTGAAGCATGCCATTTCCTGTTGCCAGCAGGTGGCGCTATGACTAACTAAATATTGTCATATAGATGTCTTTAGGCCAGGACTCTTATCACACATGTGAAGTTTGGGGCAGATCGGACATTGTATGCCTGAGTTACAGCAGCTTCCTCTTTCATGGCGAAACATCAGACTTTGTCAGGCCGCCACAGACACGCCCTTCAGCGAAAACTCAAGATCTTTGAAATTTATCATCGCTAAGGTCTTGAGATTAGACTGACAACATTTGATGTTGATCTGGTTAAATCTCCATGAGGAGTTAATCACAGTGTAAAACATGTCATTTCCTGTTGCCCCCAGGTGGCGCTATGACTGTAACTGAATATTGTTATGAAGATGTCTTCAGGTCAGGACTCTAATAAAGCATGTGAAGTTTGGGGCAGATCCGACATTGTTTGTCTGAGTTACAACAACTTCCTTTTTCATGGCGAAGACATCAAACTTTGTCAGGCCGCCACGGACACGCCCTTCAGTGAAAACTCTAGATCTTCGCAATTTAGCGTCACAAAGGCCTTTAGATTAGACTGACCAAAAATGACATTGATCTGATTAAATCTCTAGGAGGAGTTCGTTAAAGTACAACGTCTGGAAAATGCAAAAAACGGTGAATTAATTCAAAATATCTGACTTCCTGTTTGGTTTCGGATTTCGCTCCAAGAGAATTTTTTGTAGGTACTGGGCTGATAAATGTGTGTACCGAATTTCAAAGCCCTAGTGTAATGTAGCGAGCGGGGCTGTACGTTAGATGGCGCTATCGAGCCATTTTGCCACGCCCAATTCCGAAACCCATAACAGACGTAAATTTTCACCACTTCTGACGCGTGTGCAAAGTTTCGTGAGTTTTCGAGCACGTTTAGGCCCTCTAAAATGCGATTCACTTTGGAGAAGAATAATAATAAATATAGCTGCGAGCAGCGATGGCGGGCCCAAGCCCGTTGGCACCGCCACCCCGGTGGCTTCAGGGCAACTGTGCACAGCGGGCAATAGGCACTTAAAACGGTTAAACATCAAAGGACTATGTCAAATTCACTCCACATTTACTGCACTACAAGGTGCCGTTATAGAGCCCCTCCTCCCTGCCCATTTTCAAAGGATTACATGTGCCAAGTTTTAACATTATTCTGATGAATTTTGAAGCAAATCAGGTAAAAATAAGAGGGTGATCTCAATGTATGCTGAAAGTGACACATTTTCTGCTTCCAGTTGGTGGCGCTATGACTTTGAATCACAATAGTCAAATCCATGTGATCAGCCTTGTACAACGAAGACTAAGCCAAAGTTTCATCAAAATCAATTAATGTATGCAGAAGTTATAACACTTTGTTTCCCTTTTCTTGCCATAAATTCGTTGCCTCGCCACGGCCAAACCGTTTGAGATATCCAAAATCCGTTTGCAATTAAACAACTTCAATGTGTTAGCAACAAGTTAAAAAAAGCTTGGTGTAAATTGGATAAACCCTGTAGGAGTAGTAGTATAAAATTCATAGCCTGTTTTTTCAAAAAATTAACATTCAAACCAAAATAGCTGACTTCCTGTTGGTCGGAGCTAATGAATGTAAATTAGAAAATTGTCCGGCTTGATGAGAATAATATGTGTACCGAGTTTGGTGACTGTAGGAAAAACTAACCCCCACTTTTGTCAAAAGGTGGCGCTACTGAGCCCCTCCACCACGCCCATTTCTATGGCTTTGTCCATGTCTACTGGTTGACAATATTGATGTGTGTGTCGAGTTTCATGCAATTTGAAGCATGTTAAGAGCCTCAAAAACACTCAAGAATATTATTACAGTTTGACCTGTTGCCATGGCAACAATATTTCAAATATCAAAAATCCTGTCATAGGTCTACATCTGCTGTGTATTGCCATTACATTAATGAAGTTTGAAGCAAATCAGGTAAAAATAAGAGGGTGATCTCAAAGCATTTCAAAAAGTGATACACTTCCTGCTGCCAGTTGGTGGCGCTATAACTTTGACTCACAATAGTCACATCCATGTGATCAGACTACTACAACTAACACACTCGTGAAGTTTCATAAAGATCAATATATGTATGCAGACGTTATAACACATTTCCTGTTTCCTTTTTCTCGCCATAAATTCGTTGCCTCGCCACGGCCAAACCGTTCGAGATATCAAAAATCCGCTGGCAATTTTTAATCTTCAATGTCTTGACTTCATGCTGACCGAGTTTGGTGGCGATCGGATTAATCGTCTAGGAGGAGTATATCAAATTCCAGAGCATGCGTTTTTCAAACAACCCTTAATAGCTGACTTCCTGTTGGCGTGGCGTTTAACTTAGAGCACGAAAGTTGTTCGGCCCGATGAGGTCTATATGTGTACCGAGTTTCATACTAATACGTGCAAGCGTGTTTAATATATGGACCAAATTTTCAGACTTTTTTCAAGGGGGCGCTGTCGAGGCCCCCTGCCACGCCCGGATACCAGCCTCTGGGGCATCCTAATGGCCGCGGATTCCAATGTGTGTGCCAATTTTCAAGAGTTTTTGAGCATGTTAAGGCCCCCAAAAAGCCCCGGAAGACGGAAAAAAAAAAATAAAAAAAAATAATAACGAGCAGCGATGGCGGGCCCAAGCCCGGTGGCACCGCCACCCCGGTGGCTTCAGGGCAACTGTGCACAGCGGGCAATAGGCACTTAAAACGGTTAAACATCAAAGGACTATGTCAAATTCACTCCACATTTACTGCACTACAAGGTGCCGTTATAGAGCCCCTCCTCCCTGCCCATTTTCAAAGGATTACATGTGCCAAGTTTTAACATTATTCTTATGAATTTTGAAGCAAATCAGGTAAAAATAAGAGGGTGATCTCAATGTATGCTGAAAGTGACACATTTTCTGCTTCCAGTTGGTGGCGCTATGACTTTGAATCACAATAGTCAAATCCATGTGATCAGCCTTGTACAACGAAGACTAAGCCAAAGTTTCATCAAAATCAATTAATGTATGCAGAAGTTATAACACTTTGTTTCCCTTTTCTTGTCATAAATTCGTTGCCTCGCCACGGCCAAACCGTTTGAGATATCCAAAATCCGTTTGCAATTAAACAACTTCAATGTGTTAGCAACAAGTTAAAAAAAGCTTGGTGTAAATTGGATAAACCCTGTAGGAGTAGTAGTATAAAATTCATAGCCTGTTTTTTCAAAAAAATAACATTCAAACAAAAATAGCCGACTTCCTGTTGGTCGGAGCTAATGAATGTAAATTAGAAAATTGTCCGGCTTGATGAGATCAATATATGTACCAAGTTTGGTGACTGTAGGAAAAACTAACCCCCCCCCACTTTTGTCAAAAGGTGGCGCTACTGAGCCCCTCCACCACGCCCATTTCTATGGCTTTGTCCATGTCTACTGGTTGACAATATTGATGTGTGTGTCGAGTTTCATGCAATTTGAAGCATGTTAAGAGCCTCAAAAACACTCAAGAATATTATTACAGTTTGACCTGTTGCCATGGCAACAATATTTCAAATATCAAAAATCCTGTCATAGGTCTACATCTGCTGTGTATTGACATTACACTGATGAAGTTTGAAGCAAATCAGGTAAAAATAAGAGGGTGATCTCAAAACATTTCAAAAAGTGATACACTTCCTGCTGCCAGTTGGTGGCGCTATAACTTTGACTCACAATAGTTACATCCATGTGATCAGACTACTACAACCAACACACTCCTGAAGTTTCATAAACATCAATCAATGTATGCAGAAGTTATAACACATTTCCTGTTTCCCTTTTCTCGCCATAAATTTGTTGCCTCGCCACGGCCAAACCGTTTGAGATATCCAAAATCCGTTTGCAATTAAACAACTTCAATGTGTTCGCAACAAGTTAAAAAAAGCTTGGTGTAAATTGGATAAACCCTGTAGGAGTAGTAGTATAAAATTCATAGCCTGTTTTTTCAAAAAATTAACATTCAAACCAAAATAGCTGACTTCCTGTTGGTCGGAGCTAATGAATGTAAATAAGAAAATTGTCCGGCTTGATGAGAACAATATGTGTACCGAGTTTGGTGACTGTAGGAAAAACTAACCCCCCCACTTTTGTCAAAAGGTGGCGCTACTGAGCCCCTCCACCACGCCCATTTCTATGGCTTTGTCCATGTCTACTGGATGACAATATTGATGTGTGTGTCGAGTTTCATGCAATTTGAAGCATGTTTAGAGCCTCAAAACCACTCAAGAATATTATTACAGTTTGACCTGTTGCCATGGCAACAATATTTCAAATATCAAAAATCCTGTCATAGGTCTATATCTGCTGTGTATTGACATTACACTGATGAAGTTTGAAGCAAATCAGGTAAAAATAAGAGGGTGATCTCAAAACATTTCAAAAAGTGATACACTTCCTGCTGCCAGTTGGTGGCGCTATAACTTTGACTCACAATAGTCACATCCATGTGATCAGACTCCTATAACGAACACACTTGTGAAGTTTCATAAAGATCAATATATGTATTAAGACGTTATAACACATTTCCTGTTTCCTTTTTCTCGCCATAAATTCGTTGCCTCGCCACGGCCAAACCGTTCGAGATATCAAAAATCCCCTGGCAATTTTTAATCATCAGTGTCTTGACTTCATGCTGACCGAGTTTGGTGGCGATCGGATTAATCGTCTAGGAGGAGTATATCAAATTCCAGAGCATGCGTTTTTCAAACAACCCTTAATAGCTGACTTCCTGTTGGCGTGGTGTTTAACTTAGAGCATGAAAGTTGTTTGGCCCGATGAGGTCTATATGTGTACTGAGTTTCATACTAATACATGCAAGCGTGTTTAATATATGGACCAAATTTTCAGACTTTTTTCAAGGGGGCGCTGTCGAGCCCCCCTGCCACGCCCGGGTACCAACCTCTGGGGCGTCCTAATGGCCGCGGATTCCAATGTGTGTGCCAATTTTCAAGAGTTTTTGAGCATGTTAAGGCCCCCAAAAAGCCCCGGAAGACGGAAAAAAAAAAATTAAAAAGAAATAAAAAATAAAAAATAATAATAATCCTTAGAAGAACAAGAGGGCCCTGCGCGAATTTTCGCTTGGGCCCTAATAATAATAATAATAATAATAATAATAATAAACGGAGCAATTCCAATAGGGTCCTCACACCATCGGTGCTCGGGCCCTAATAATTAAAGCTGCAAGCAGCGTTGAGAGGGCCCTCGCACCCGGGCTCACCGCCACCCGTTGGCCTCAGGAAAACAGTGAACAGTGGGCGTCATGCATTTAAGTGAGTGAATACAGGAGAATTATGCCAAAGTCATTTCGAAATGCCACACTTCCTGCGGCCAACAGGTGGCGCTTTTACCGTAACTGAATTTTTCCATGTTGATGTCTTCAGCCCAGGACTATTTTCGAACATGTGAAGTTTGAAGCAGATCGGACATTGTATGTCTGAGTGACAACAACTTCCTGTTTCTTTCGTGGCGTTAATCGCATAAATTAGCACTCAGCCAAGTGTTGCATGATTTAAAGTGTTTCTAGCATGTCTGGTTCTTCTTGGCATGATGAAATGTGACTCTGGTAGTGAATTACAGTATAAAGCATGCCACTTCCTGTTGCCAGCAGGTGGCGCTATGACTAAGTGAATATTATCATATAGACGTATTTAGGCTAGGACTCTTATCACACATGTGAAGTTTGGAGCAGATCGGACATTGTATGCCTGAGTTACAACAACTTCCTGTTTGTTTCGTGGCGTTAATCGCATAAATTAGCATTCAGCCAAGTGTTGCATGATTTAACGTGTCTCTAGCATGTTTGGTATTCGTGGCATAATGAAATGTGACTCTGGTAGTGAATTACATTGTGAAGCATGCCATTTCCTGTTGCCAGCAGGTGGCGCTATGACTAACTAAATATTGTCATATAGATGTCTTTAGGCCAGGACTCTTATCACACATGTGAAGTTTGGGGCAGATCGGACATTGTATGCCTGAGTTACAGCAGCTTCCTCTTTCATGGCGAAACATCAGACTTTGTCAGGCCGCCACAGACACGCCCTTCAGCGAAAACTCAAGATCTTTGAAATTTATCATCGCTAAGGTCTTGAGATTAGACTGACAACATTTGATGTTGATCTGGTTAAATCTCCATGAGGAGTTAATCACAGTGTAAAACATGTCATTTCCTGTTGCCCCCAGGTGGCGCTATGACTGTAACTGAATATTGTTATGAAGATGTCTTCAGGTCAGGACTCTAATAAAGCATGTGAAGTTTGGGGCAGATCCGACATTGTTTGTCTGAGTTACAACAACTTCCTTTTTCATGGCGAAGACATCAAACTTTGTCAGGCCGCCACGGACACGCCCTTCAGTGAAAACTCTAGATCTTCGCAATTTAGCGTCACAAAGGCCTTTAGATTAGACTGACCAAAAATGACATTGATCTGAATAAATCTCTAGGAGGAGTTCGTTAAAGTACAACGTCTGGAAAATGCAAAAAACGGTGAATTAATTCAAAATATCTGACTTCCTGTTTGGTTTCGGATTTCGCTCCAAGAGAATTTTTTGTAGGTACTGGGCTGATAAATGTGTGTACCGAATTTCAAAGCCCTAGTGTAATGTAGCGAGCGGGGCTGTACGTTAGATGGCGCTATCGAGCCATTTTGCCACGCCCAATTCCGAAACCCATAACAGACGTAAATTTTCACCACTTCTGACGCGTGTGCAAAGTTTCGTGAGTTTTCGAGCACGTTTAGGCCCTCTAAAATGCGATTCACTTTGGAGAAGAATAATAATAAATATAGCTGCGAGCAGCGATGGCGGGCCCAAGCCCGTTGGCACCGCCACCCCGGTGGCTTCAGGGCAACTGTGCACAGCGGGCAATAGGCACTTAAAACGGTTAAACATCAAAGGACTATGTCAAATTCACTCCACATTTACTGCACTACAAGGTGCCGTTATAGAGCCCCTCCTCCCTGCCCATTTTCAAAGGATTACATGTGCCAAGTTTTAACATTATTCTGATGAATTTTGAAGCAAATCAGGTAAAAATAAGAGGGTGATCTCAATGTATGCTGAAAGTGACACATTTTCTGCTTCCAGTTGGTGGCGCTATGACTTTGAATCACAATAGTCAAATCCATGTGATCAGCCTTGTACAACGAAGACTAAGCCAAAGTTTCATCAAAATCAATTAATGTATGCAGAAGTTATAACACTTTGTTTCCCTTTTCTTGCCATAAATTCGTTGCCTCGCCACGGCCAAACCGTTTGAGATATCCAAAATCCGTTTGCAATTAAACAACTTCAATGTGTTAGCAACAAGTTAAAAAAAGCTTGGTGTAAATTGGATAAACCCTGTAGGAGTAGTAGTATAAAATTCATAGCCTGTTTTTTCAAAAAATTAACATTCAAACCAAAATAGCTGACTTCCTGTTGGTCGGAGCTAATGAATGTAAATTAGAAAATTGTCCGGCTTGATGAGAATAATATGTGTACCGAGTTTGGTGACTGTAGGAAAAACTAACCCCCACTTTTGTCAAAAGGTGGCGCTACTGAGCCCCTCCACCACGCCCATTTCTATGGCTTTGTCCATGTCTACTGGTTGACAATATTGATGTGTGTGTCGAGTTTCATGCAATTTGAAGCATGTTAAGAGCCTCAAAAACACTCAAGAATATTATTACAGTTTGACCTGTTGCCATGGCAACAATATTTCAAATATCAAAAATCCTGTCATAGGTCTACATCTGCTGTGTATTGCCATTACATTAATGAAGTTTGAAGCAAATCAGGTAAAAATAAGAGGGTGATCTCAAAGCATTTCAAAAAGTGATACACTTCCTGCTGCCAGTTGGTGGCGCTATAACTTTGACTCACAATAGTCACATCCATGTGATCAGACTACTACAACTAACACACTCGTGAAGTTTCATAAAGATCAATATATGTATGCAGACGTTATAACACATTTCCTGTTTCCTTTTTCTCGCCATAAATTCGTTGCCTCGCCACGGCCAAACCGTTCGAGATATCAAAAATCCGCTGGCAATTTTTAATCTTCAATGTCTTGACTTCATGCTGACCGAGTTTGGTGGCGATCGGATTAATCGTCTAGGAGGAGTATATCAAATTCCAGAGCATGCGTTTTTCAAACAACCCTTAATAGCTGACTTCCTGTTGGCGTGGCGTTTAACTTAGAGCAACGAAAGTTGTTCGGCCCGATGAGGTCTATATGTGTACCGAGTTTCATACTAATACGTGCAAGCGTGTTTAATATATGGACCAAATTTTCAGACTTTTTTCAAGGGGGCGCTGTCGAGGCCCCCTGCCACGCCCGGATACCAGCCTCTGGGGCATCCTAATGGCCGCGGATTCCAATGTGTGTGCCAATTTTCAAGAGTTTTTGAGCATGTTAAGGCCCCCAAAAAGCCCCGGAAGACGGAAAAAAAATAAAAATAAAAAATAAATATAGCTGCGAGCAGCGATGGCGGGCCCAAGCCCGGTGGCACCGCCACCCCGGTGGCTTCAGGGCAACTGTGCACAGCGGGCAATAGGCACTTAAAACGGTTAAACATCAAAGGACTATGTCAAATTCACTCCACATTTACTGCACTACAAGGTGCCGTTATAGAGCCCCTCCTCCCTGCCCATTTTCAAAGGATTACATGTGCCAAGTTTTAACATTATTCTGATGAATTTTGAAGCAAATCAGGTAAAAATAAGAGGGTGATCTCAATGTATGCTGAAAGTGACACATTTTCTGCTTCCAGTTGGTGGCGCTATGACTTTGAATCACAATAGTCAAATCCATGTGATCAGCCTTGTACAACGAAGACTAAGCCAAAGTTTCATCAAAATCAATTAATGTATGCAGAAGTTATAACACTTTGTTTCCCTTTTCTTGCCATAAATTCGTTGCCTCGCCACGGCCAAACCGTTTGAGATATCCAAAATCCGTTTGCAATTAAACAACTTCAATGTGTTAGCAACAAGTTAAAAAAAGCTTGGTGTAAATTGGATAAACCCTGTAGGAGTAGTAGTATAAAATTCATAGCCTGTTTTTTCAAAAAATTAACATTCAAACAAAAATAGCCGACTTCCTGTTGGTCGGAGCTAATGAATGTAAATTAGAAAATTGTCCGGCTTGATGAGATCAATATATGTACCAAGTTTGGTGACTGTAGGAAAAACTAACCCCCCCCACTTTTGTCAAAAGGTGGCGCTACTGAGCCCCTCCACCACGCCCATTTCTATGGCTTTGTCCATGTCTACTGGTTGACAATATTGATGTGTGTGTCGAGTTTCATGCAATTTGAAGCATGTTAAGAGCCTCAAAAACACTCAAGAATATTATTACAGTTTGACCTGTTGCCATGGCAACAATATTTCAAATATCAAAAATCCTGTCATAGGTCTACATCTGCTGTGTATTGACATTACACTGATGAAGTTTGAAGCAAATCAGGTAAAAATAAGAGGGTGATCTCAAAGCATTTTAAAAGTGATACACTTCCTGCTGCCAGTTGGTGGCGCTATAACTTTGACTCACAATAGTTACATCCATGTGATCAGACTACTACAACCAACACACTCCTGAAGTTTCATAAACATCAATCAATGTATGCAGAAGTTATAACACATTTCCTGTTTCCCTTTTCTCGCCATAAATTTGTTGCCTCGCCACGGCCAAACCGTTTGAGATATCCAAAATCCGTTTGCAATTAAACAACTTCAATGTGTTCGCAACAAGTTAAAAAAAGCTTGGTGTAAATTGGATAAACCCTGTAGGAGTAGTAGTATAAAATTCATAGCCTGTTTTTTCAAAAAATTAACATTCAAACCAAAATAGCTGACTTCCTGTTGGTCGGAGCTAATGAATGTAAATAAGAAAATTGTCCGGCTTGATGAGAACAATATGTGTACCGAGTTTGGTGACTGTAGGAAAAACTAACCCCCACTTTTGTCAAAAGGTGGCGCTACTGAGCCCCTCCACCACGCCCATTTCTATGGCTTTGTCCATGTCTACTGGATGACAATATTGATGTGTGTGTCGAGTTTCATGCAATTTGAAGCATGTTTAGAGCCTCAAAACCACTCAAGAATATTATTACAGTTTGACCTGTTGCCATGGCAACAATATTTCAAATATCAAAAATCCTGTCATAGGTCTATATCTGCTGTGTATTGACATTACACTGATGAAGTTTGAAGCAAATCAGGTAAAAATAAGAGGGTGATCTCAAAACATTTCAAAAAGTGATACACTTCCTGCTGCCAGTTGGTGGCGCTATAACTTTGACTCACAATAGTCACATCCATGTGATCAGACTCCTATAACGAACACACTTGTGAAGTTTCATAAAGATCAATATATGTATTAAGACGTTATAACACATTTCCTGTTTCCTTTTTCTCGCCATAAATTCGTTGCCTCGCCACGGCCAAACCGTTCGAGATATCAAAAATCCCCTGGCAATTTTTAATCATCAGTGTCTTGACTTCATGCTGACCGAGTTTGGTGGCGATCGGATTAATCGTCTAGGAGGAGTATATCAAATTCCAGAGCATGCGTTTTTCAAACAACCCTTAATAGCTGACTTCCTGTTGGCGTGGTGTTTAACTTAGAGCATGAAAGTTGTTTGGCCCGATGAGGTCTATATGTGTACTGAGTTTCATACTAATACATGCAAGCGTGTTTAATATATGGACCAAATTTTCAGACTTTTTTCAAGGGGGCGCTGTCGAGCCCCCCTGCCACGCCCGGGTACCAACCTCTGGGGCGTCCTAATGGCCGCGGATTCCAATGTGTGTGCCAATTTTCAAGAGTTTTTGAGCATGTTAAGGCCCCCAAAAAGCCCCGGAAGACGGAAAAAAAAAAATTAAAAAGAAATAAAAAATAAAAAATAATAATAATCCTTAGAAGAACAAGAGGGCCCTGCGCGAATTTTCGCTTGGGCCCTAATAATAATAATAATAATAATAATAATAATAAACGGAGCAATTCCAATAGGGTCCTCACACCATCGGTGCTCGGGCCCTAATAATTAAAGCTGCAAGCAGCGTTGAGAGGGCCCTCGCACCCGGGCTCACCGCCACCCGTTGGCCTCAGGAAAACAGTGAACAGTGGGCGTCATGCATTTAAGTGAGTGAATACAGGAGAATTATGCCAAAGTCATTTCGAAATGCCACACTTCCTGCGGCCAACAGGTGGCGCTTTTACCGTAACTGAATTTTTCCATGTTGATGTCTTCAGCCCAGGACTATTTTCGAACATGTGAAGTTTGAAGCAGATCGGACATTGTATGTCTGAGTGACAACAACTTCCTGTTTCTTTCGTGGCGTTAATCGCATAAATTAGCACTCAGCCAAGTGTTGCATGATTTAAAGTGTTTCTAGCATGTCTGGTTCTTCTTGGCATGATGAAATGTGACTCTGGTAGTGAATTACAGTATAAAGCATGCCACTTCCTGTTGCCAGCAGGTGGCGCTATGACTAAGTGAATATTATCATATAGACGTATTTAGGCTAGGACTCTTATCACACATGTGAAGTTTGGAGCAGATCGGACATTGTATGCCTGAGTTACAACAACTTCCTGTTTGTTTCGTGGCGTTAATCGCATAAATTAGCATTCAGCCAAGTGTTGCATGATTTAACGTGTCTCTAGCATGTTTGGTATTCGTGGCATAATGAAATGTGACTCTGGTAGTGAATTACATTGTGAAGCATGCCATTTCCTGTTGCCAGCAGGTGGCGCTATGACTAACTAAATATTGTCATATAGATGTCTTTAGGCCAGGACTCTTATCACACATGTGAAGTTTGGGGCAGATCGGACATTGTATGCCTGAGTTACAGCAGCTTCCTCTTTCATGGCGAAACATCAGACTTTGTCAGGCCGCCACAGACACGCCCTTCAGCGAAAACTCAAGATCTTTGAAATTTATCATCGCTAAGGTCTTGAGATTAGACTGACAACATTTGATGTTGATCTGGTTAAATCTCCATGAGGAGTTAATCACAGTGTAAAACATGTCATTTCCTGTTGCCCCCAGGTGGCGCTATGACTGTAACTGAATATTGTTATGAAGATGTCTTCAGGTCAGGACTCTAATAAAGCATGTGAAGTTTGGGGCAGATCCGACATTGTTTGTCTGAGTTACAACAACTTCCTTTTTCATGGCGAAGACATCAAACTTTGTCAGGCCGCCACGGACACGCCCTTCAGTGAAAACTCTAGATCTTCGCAATTTAGCGTCACAAAGGCCTTTAGATTAGACTGACCAAAAATGACATTGATCTGAATAAATCTCTAGGAGGAGTTCGTTAAAGTACAACGTCTGGAAAATGCAAAAAACGGTGAATTAATTCAAAATATCTGACTTCCTGTTTGGTTTCGGATTTCGCTCCAAGAGAATTTTTTGTAGGTACTGGGCTGATAAATGTGTGTACCGAATTTCAAAGCCCTAGTGTAATGTAGCGAGCGGGGCTGTACGTTAGATGGCGCTATCGAGCCATTTTGCCACGCCCAATTCCGAAACCCATAACAGACGTAAATTTTCACCACTTCTGACGCGTGTGCAAAGTTTCGTGAGTTTTCGAGCACGTTTAGGCCCTCTAAAATGCGATTCACTTTGGAGAAGAATAATAATAAATATAGCTGCGAGCAGCGATGGCGGGCCCAAGCCCGTTGGCACCGCCACCCCGGTGGCTTCAGGGCAACTGTGCACAGCGGGCAATAGGCACTTAAAACGGTTAAACATCAAAGGACTATGTCAAATTCACTCCACATTTACTGCACTACAAGGTGCCGTTATAGAGCCCCTCCTCCCTGCCCATTTTCAAAGGATTACATGTGCCAAGTTTTAACATTATTCTGATGAATTTTGAAGCAAATCAGGTAAAAATAAGAGGGTGATCTCAATGTATGCTGAAAGTGACACATTTTCTGCTTCCAGTTGGTGGCGCTATGACTTTGAATCACAATAGTCAAATCCATGTGATCAGCCTTGTACAACGAAGACTAAGCCAAAGTTTCATCAAAATCAATTAATGTATGCAGAAGTTATAACACTTTGTTTCCCTTTTCTTGCCATAAATTCGTTGCCTCGCCACGGCCAAACCGTTTGAGATATCCAAAATCCGTTTGCAATTAAACAACTTCAATGTGTTAGCAACAAGTTAAAAAAAGCTTGGTGTAAATTGGATAAACCCTGTAGGAGTAGTAGTATAAAATTCATAGCCTGTTTTTTCAAAAAATTAACATTCAAACCAAAATAGCTGACTTCCTGTTGGTCGGAGCTAATGAATGTAAATTAGAAAATTGTCCGGCTTGATGAGAATAATATGTGTACCGAGTTTGGTGACTGTAGGAAAAACTAACCCCCACTTTTGTCAAAAGGTGGCGCTACTGAGCCCCTCCACCACGCCCATTTCTATGGCTTTGTCCATGTCTACTGGTTGACAATATTGATGTGTGTGTCGAGTTTCATGCAATTTGAAGCATGTTAAGAGCCTCAAAAACACTCAAGAATATTATTACAGTTTGACCTGTTGCCATGGCAACAATATTTCAAATATCAAAAATCCTGTCATAGGTCTACATCTGCTGTGTATTGCCATTACATTAATGAAGTTTGAAGCAAATCAGGTAAAAATAAGAGGGTGATCTCAAAGCATTTCAAAAAGTGATACACTTCCTGCTGCCAGTTGGTGGCGCTATAACTTTGACTCACAATAGTCACATCCATGTGATCAGACTACTACAACTAACACACTCGTGAAGTTTCATAAAGATCAATATATGTATGCAGACGTTATAACACATTTCCTGTTTCCTTTTTCTCGCCATAAATTCGTTGCCTCGCCACGGCCAAACCGTTCGAGATATCAAAAATCCGCTGGCAATTTTTAATCTTCAATGTCTTGACTTCATGCTGACCGAGTTTGGTGGCGATCGGATTAATCGTCTAGGAGGAGTATATCAAATTCCAGAGCATGCGTTTTTCAAACAACCCTTAATAGCTGACTTCCTGTTGGCGTGGCGTTTAACTTAGAGCACGAAAGTTGTTCGGCCCGATGAGGTCTATATGTGTACCGAGTTTCATACTAATACGTGCAAGCGTGTTTAATATATGGACCAAATTTTCAGACTTTTTTCAAGGGGGCGCTGTCGAGGCCCCCTGCCACGCCCGGATACCAGCCTCTGGGGCATCCTAATGGCCGCGGATTCCAATGTGTGTGCCAATTTTCAAGAGTTTTTGAGCATGTTAAGGCCCCCAAAAAGCCCCGGAAGACGGAAAAAAAATAAAAATAAAAAATAAATATAGCTGCGAGCAGCGATGGCGGGCCCAAGCCCGGTGGCACCGCCACCCCGGTGGCTTCAGGGCAACTGTGCACAGCGGGCAATAGGCACTTAAAACGGTTAAACATCAAAGGACTATGTCAAATTCACTCCACATTTACTGCACTACAAGGTGCCGCTATAGAGCCCCTCCTCCCTTCCCATTTTCAAAGGATTACATGTGCCAAGTTTTAACATTATTCTGATGAATTTTGAAGCAAATCAGGTAAAAATAAGAGGGTGATCTCAATGTATGCTGAAAGTGACACATTTTCTGCTTCCAGTTGGTGGCGCTATGACTTTGAATCACAATAGTCAAATCCATGTGATCAGCCTTGTACAACGAAGGCTAAGCCAAAGTTTCATCAAAATCAATTAATGTATGCAGAAGTTATAACACTTTGTTTCCCTTTTCTTGCCATAAATTCGTTGCCTCGCCACGGCCAAACCATTTGAGATATCCAAAATCCGTTTGCAATTAAACAACTTCAATGTGTTAGCAACAAGTTAAAAAAAGCTTGGTGTAAATTGGATAAACCCTGTAGGAGTAGTAGTATAAAATTCATAGCCTGTTTTTTCAAAAAATTAACATTCAAACCAAAATAGCTGACTTCCTGTTGGTCGGAGCTAATGAATGTAAATTAGAAAATTGTCCGGCTTGATGAGAATAATATGTGTACCGAGTTTGGTGACTGTAGGAAAAACTAACCCCCACTTTTGTCAAAAGGTGGCGCTACTGAGCCCCTCCAACACGCCCATTTCTATGGCTTTGTCCATGTCTACTGGTTGACAATATTGATGTGTGTGTCGAGTTTCATGCAATTTGAAGCATGTTAAGAGCCTCAAAAACACTCAAGAATATTATTACAGTTTGACCTGTTGCCATGGCAACAATATTTCAAATATCAAAAATCCTGTCATAGGTCTACATCTGCTGTGTATTGACATTACACTGATGAAGTTTGAAGCAAATCAGGTAAAAATAAGAGGGTGATCTCAAAGCATTTTAAAAGTGATACACTTCTTGCTGCCATTTGGTGGCGCTATAACTTTGACTCACAATAGTTACATCCATGTGATCAGACTACTACAACCAACACACTCCTGAAGTTTCATAAACATCAATCAATGTATGCAGAAGTTATAACACATTTCCTGTTTCCCTTTTCTCGCCATAAATTCGTTGCCTTGCCACGGCCAAACCGTTTGAGATATCCAAAATCCGTTTGCAATTAAACAACTTCAATGTGTTTGCAACAAGTTAAAAAAAGCTTGGTGTAAATTGGATAAACCCTGTAGGAGTAGTAGTATAAAATTCATAGCCTGTTTTTTCAAAAAATTAACATTCAAACCAAAATAGCTGACTTCCTGTTGGTCGGAGCTAATGAATGTAAATTAGAAAATTGTCCGGCTTGATGAGAATAATATGTGTACCGAGTTTGGTGACTGTAGGAAAAACTAACCCCCACTTTTGTCAAAAGGTGGCGCTACTGAGCCCCTCCACCACGCCCATTTCTATGGCTTTGTCCATGTCTACTGGTTGACAATATTGATGTGTGTGTCGAGTTTCATGCAATTTGAAGCATGTTAAGAGCCTCAAAAACACTCAAGAATATTATTACAGTTTGACCTGTTGCCATGGCAACAATATTTCAAATATCAAAAATCCTGTCATAGGTCTACATCTGCTGTGTATTGACATTACACTGATGAAGTTTGAAGCAAATCAGGTAAAAATAAGAGGGTGATCTCAAAACATTTCAAAAAGTGATACACTTCCTGCTGCCAGTTGGTGGCGCTATAACTTTGACTCACAATAGTCACATCCATGTGATCAGACTCCTATAACGAACACACTCGTGAAGTTTCATAAAGATCAATATATGTATTAAGACGTTATAACACATTTCCTGTTTCCTTTTTCTCGCCATAAATTCGTTGCCTCGCCACGGCCAAACCGTTCGAGATATCAAAAATCCCCTGGCAATTTTTAATCATCAGTGTCTTGACTTCATGCTGACCGAGTTTGGTGGCGATCGGATTAATCGTCTAGGAGGAGTATATCAAATTCCAGAGCATGCGTTTTTCAAACAACCCTTAATAGCTGACTTCCTGTTGGCGTGGCGATTAACTTAGAGCGCGAAAGTTGTTCGGCCCGATGAGGTCTATATGTGTACCGAGTTTCATACTAATACGTGCAAGCATGTTTAATATATGGACCAAATTTTCAGACTTTTTTCAAGGGGGCGCTGTCGAGCCCCCCTGCCACGCCCGGGTACCAGCCTCTCCGGCGTCCTAATGGCCGCGGATTCCAATGTGTGTGCCAATTTTCAAGAGTTTTTGAGCATGTTAAGGCCCCCAAAAAGCCCCGGAAGACGGAAAAAAAAAAAAAAAAAAAAAAAAAAAAATAATAATAATCCTTAGAAGAACAAGAGGGCCCTGCGCGAATTTTCGCTTGGGCCCTAAATATAGCTGCGAGCAGCGATGGCGGGCCCAAGCCCGGTGGCACCGCCACCCCGGTGGCTTCAGGGCAACTGTGCACAGCGGGCAATAGGCACTTAAAACGGTTAAACATCAAAGGACTATGTCAAATTCACTCCACATTTACTGCACTACAAGGTGCCGCTATAGAGCCCCTCCTCCCTGCCCATTTTCAAAGGATTACATGTGCCAAGTTTTAACATTATTCTGATGAATTTTGAAGCAAATCAGGTAAAAATAAGAGGGTGATCTCAATGTATGCTGAAAGTGACACATTTTCTGCTTCCAGTTGGTGGCGCTATGACTTTGAATCACAATAGTCAAATCCATGTGATCAGCCTTGTACAACGAAGACTAAGCCAAAGTTTCATCAAAATCAATTAATGTATGCAGAAGTTATAACACTTTGTTTCCCTTTTCTTGCCATAAATTCGTTGCCTCGCCACGGCCAAACCGTTTGAGATATCCAAAATCCGTTTGCAATTAAACAACTTCAATGTGTTAGCAACAAGTTAAAAAAAGCTTGGTGTAAATTGGATAAACCCTGTAGGAGTAGTAGTATAAAATTCATAGCCTGTTTTTTCAAAAAATTAACATTCAAACCAAAATAGCCGACTTCCTGTTGGTCGGAGCTAATGAATGTAAATTAGAAAATTGTCCGGCTTGATGAGATCAATATATGTACCGAGTTTGGTGACTGTAGGAAAAACTAACACCCCCACTTGTGTCAAATGGTGGCGCTACTGAGCCCCTCCACCACGCCCATTTCTATGGCTTTGTCCATGTCTACTGGTTGACAATATTGATGTGTGTGTCGAGTTTCATGCAAATTGAAGCATGTTAAGAGCCTCAAAAACACTCAAGAATATTATTACAGTTTGACCTGTCGCCATGGCAACGATATTTCAAATATCAAAAATCCTGTCATAGGTCTACATCTGCTGTGTATTGACATTACACTGATGAAGTTTGAAGCAAATCAGGTAAAAATAAGAGGGTGATCTCAAAGCATTTTAAAAGTGATACACTTCTTGCTGCCATTTGGTGGCGCTATAACTTTGACTCACAATAGTTACATCCATGTGATCAGACTACTACAACCAACACACTCCTGAAGTTTCATAAACATCAATCAATGTATGCAGAAGTTATAACACATTTCCTGTTTCCCTTTTCTCGCCATAAATTCGTTGCCTCGCCACGGCCAAACCGTTTGAGATATCCAAAATCCGTTTGCAATTAAACAACTTCAATGTGTTCGCAACAAGTTAAAAAAAGCTTGGTGTAAATTGGATAAACCCTGTAGGAGTAGTAGTATAAAATTCATAGCCTGTTTTTTCAAAAAATTAACATTCAAACCAAAATAGCTGACTTCCTGTTGGTCGGAGCTAATGAATGTAAATTAGAAAATTGTTCGGCTTGATGAGAATAATATGTGTACCGAGTTTGGTGACTGTAGGAAAAACTAACCCCCACTTTTGTCAAAAGGTGGCGCTACTGAGCCCCTCCACCACGCCCATTTCTATGGCTTTGTCCATGTCTACTGGTTGACAATATTGATGTGTGTGTCGAGTTTCATGCAATTTGAAGCATGTTAAGAGCCTCAAAAACACTCAAGAATATTATTACAGTTTGACCTGTTGCCATGGCAACAATATTTCAAATATCAAAAATCCTGTCATAGGTCTACATCTGCTGTGTATTGACATTACACTGATGAAGTTTGAAGCAAATCAGGTAAAAATAAGAGGGTGATCTCAAAACATTTCAAAAAGTGATACACTTCCTGCTGCCAGTTGGTGGCGCTATAACTTTGACTCACAATAGTCACATCCATGTGATCAGACTCCTATAAGGAACACACTCGTGAAGTTTCATAAAGATCAATATATGTATTAAGACGTTATAACACATTTCCTGTTTCCTTTTTCTCGCCATAAATTTGTTGCCTCGCCACGGCCAAACTGTTCGAGATATCAAAAATCCCCTGGCAATTTTTAATCATCAGTGTCTTGACTTCATGCTGACCGAGTTTGGTGGCGATCGGATTAATCGTCTAGGAGGAGTATATCAAATTCCAGAGCATGCGTTTTTCAAACAACCCTTAATAGCTGACTTCCTGTTGGCGTGACGATTAACTTAGAGCACGAAAGTTGTTCGGCCCGATGAGGTCTATATGTGTACCGAGTTTCATACTAATACGTGCAAGCATGTTTAATATATGGACCAAATTTTCAGACTTTTTTCAAGGGGGCGCTGTCGAGCCCCCCTGCCACGCCCGGGTACCAGCCTCTCCGGCGTCCTAATGGCCGCGGATTCCAATGTGTGTGCCAATTTTCAAGAGTTTTTGAGCATGTTAAGGCCCCCAAAAAGCCCCGGAAGACGAAAAAAAATAAAAAAATAAATAAATAACGAGCAGCGATGGCGGGCCCAAGCCCGGTGGCACCGCCACCCCGGTGGCTTCAGGGCAACTGTGCACAGCGGGCAATAGGCACTTAAAACGGTTAAACATCAAAGGACTATGTCAAATTCACTCCACATTTACTGCACTACAAGGTGCCGTTATAGAGCCCCTCCTCCCTGCCCATTTTCAAAGGATTACATGTGCCAAGTTTTAACATTATTCTGATGAATTTTGAAGCAAATCAGGTAAAAATAAGAGGGTGATCTCAATGTATGCTGAAAGTGACACATTTTCTGCTTCCAGTTGGTGGCGCTATGACTTTGAATCACATTAGTCAAATCCATGTGATCAGCCTTCTACAACGAAGACTAAGCCAAAGTTTCATCAAAATCAATTAATGTATGCAGAAGTTATAACACTTTGTTTCCCTTTTCTTGCCATAAATTTGTTGCCTCGCCACGGCCAAACCGTTTGAGATATCCAAAATCTGTTTGCAATTAAACAACTTCAATGTGTTAGCAACAAGTTAAAAAAAAGCTTGGTGTAAATTGGATAAACCCTGTAGGAGTAGTAGTATAAAATTCATAGCCTGTTTTTTCAAAAAATTAACATTCAAACCAAAATAGCTGACTTCCTGTTGGTCGGAGCTAATGAATGTAAATTAGAAAATTGTCCGGCTTGATGAGAATAATATGTGTACCGAGTTTGGTGACTGTAGGAAATACTAACCGCCCCACTTTTGTCAATAGGTGGCGCTACTGAGCCCCTCCACCACGCCCATTTCTATGGCTTTGTCCATGTCTACTGGTTGACAATATTGATGTGTGTGTCGAGTTTCATGCAATTTGAAGCATGTTAAGAGCCTCAAAAACACTCAAGAATATTATTACAGTTTGACCTGTTGCCATGGCAACAATATTTCAAATATCAAAAATCCTGTCATAGGTCTACATCTGCTGTGTATTGACATTACACTGATGAAGTTTGAAGCAAATCAGGTAAAAATAAGAGGGTGATCTCAAAGCATTTTAAAAGTGATACACTTCTTGCTGCCATTTGGTGGCGCTATAACTTTGACTCACAATAGTTACATCCATGTGATCAGACTACTACAACCAACACACTCCTGAAGTTTCATAAACATCAATCAATGTATGCAGAAGTTATAACACATTTCCTGTTTCCCTTTTCTCGCCATAAATTCGTTGCCTCGCCACGGCCAAACCGTTTGAGATATCCAAAATCCGTTTGCAATTAAACAACTTCAATGTGTTCGCAACAAGTTAAAAAAGCTTGGTGTAAATTGGATAAACCCTGTAGGAGTAGTAGTATAAAATTCATAGCCTGTTTTTTCAAAAAATTAACATTCAAACCAAAATAGCTGACTTCCTGTTGGTCGGAGCTAATGAATGTAAATTAGAAAATTGTCCGGCTTGATGAGAATAATATGTGTACCGAGTTTGGTGACTGTAGGAAAAACTAACCCCCACTTTTGTCAAAAGGTGGCGCTACTGAGCCCCTCCACCACGCCCATTTCTATGGCTTTGTCCATGTCTACTGGTTGACAATATTGATGTGTGTGTCGAGTTTCATGCAATTTGAAGCATGTTAAGAGCCTCAAAAACACTCAAGAATATTATTACAGTTTGACCTGTTGCCATGGCAACAATATTTCAAATATCAAAAATCCTGTCATAGGTCTACATCTGCTGTGTATTGCCATTACATTAATGAAGTTTGAAGCAAATCAGGTAAAAATAAGAGGGTGATCTCAAAGCATTTCAAAAAGTGATACACTTCCTGCTGCCAGTTGGTGGCGCTATAACTTTGACTCACAATAGTCACATCCATGTGATCAGACTACTACAACTAACACACTCGTGAAGTTTCATAAAGATCAATATATGTATGCAGACGTTATAACACATTTCCTGTTTCCTTTTTCTCGCCATAAATTCGTTGCCTCGCCACGGCCAAACCGTTCGAGATATCAAAAATCCGCTGGCAATTTTTAATCTTCAATGTCTTGACTTCATGCTGACCGAGTTTGGTGGCGATCGGATTAATCGTCTAGGAGGAGTATATCAAATTCCAGAGCATGCGTTTTTCAAACAACCCTTAATAGCTGACTTCCTGTTGGCGTGGCGTTTAACTTAGAGCACGAAAGTTGTTCGGCCCGATGAGGTCTATATGTGTACCGAGTTTCATACTAATACGTGCAAGCGTGTTTAATATATGGACCAAATTTTCAGACTTTTTTCAAGGGGGCGCTGTCGAGCCCCCCTGCCACGCCCGGGTACCAGCCTCTCCGGCGTCCTAATGGCCGCGGATTCCAATGTGTGTGCCAATTTTCAAGAGTTTTTGAGCATGTTAAGGCCCCCAAAAAGCCCCGGAAGACGGAAAAAAAAAAAAAAAAAATAATAATAATCCTTAGAAGAACAAGAGGGCCCTGCGCGCTTAATTCGCTTGGGCCCTAATAACGAGCAGCGATGGCGGGCCCAAGCCCGGTGGCACCGCCACCCCGGTGGCTTCAGGGCAACTGTGCACAGCGGGCAATAGGCACTTAAAACGGTTAAACATCAAAGGACTATGTCAAATTCACTCCACATTTACTGCACTACAAGGTGCCGCTATAGAGCCCCTCCTCCCTTCCCATTTTCAAAGGATTACATGTGCCAAGTTTTAACATTATTCTGATGAATTTTGAAGCAAATCAGGTAAAAATAAGAGGGTGATCTCAATGTATGCTGAAAGTGACACATTTTCTGCTTCCAGTTGGTGGCGCTATGACTTTGAATCACAATAGTCAAATCCATGTGATCAGCCTTGTACAACGAAGACTAAGCCAAAGTTTCATCAAAATCAATTAATGTATGCAGAAGTTATAACACTTTGTTTCCCTTTTCTTGCCATAAATTCGTTGCCTCGCCACGGCCAAACCGTTTGAGATATCCAAAATCCGTTTGCAATTAAACAACTTCAATGTGTTAGCAACAAGTTAAAAAAGCTTGGTGTAAATTGGATAAACCCTGTAGGAGTAGTAGTATAAAATTCATAGCCTGTTTTTTCAAAAAATTAACATTCAAACCAAAATAGCTGACTTCCTGTTGGTCGGAGCTAATGAATGTAAATTAGAAAATTGTCCGGCTTGATGAGAATAATATGTGTACCGAGTTTGGTGACTGTAGGAAAAACTAACCCCCACTTTTGTCAAAAGGTGGCGCTACTGAGCCCCTCCAACACGCCCATTTCTATGGCTTTGTCCATGTCTACTGGTTGACAATATTGATGTGTGTGTCGAGTTTCATGCAATTTGAAGCATGTTAAGAGCCTCAAAAACACTCAAGAATATTATTACAGTTTGACCTGTTGCCATGGCAACAATATTTCAAATATCAAAAATCCTGTCATAGGTCTACATCTGCTGTGTATTGACATTACACTGATGAAGTTTGAAGCAAATCAGGTAAAAATAAGAGGGTGATCTCAAAGCATTTTAAAAGTGATACACTTCTTGCTGCCATTTGGTGGCGCTATAACTTTGACTCACAATAGTTACATCCATGTGATCAGACTACTACAACCAACACACTCCTGAAGTTTCATAAACATCAATCAATGTATGCAGAAGTTATAACACATTTCCTGTTTCCCTTTTCTCGCCATAAATTCGTTGCCTTGCCACGGCCAAACCGTTTGAGATATCCAAAATCCGTTTGCAATTAAACAACTTCAATGTGTTTGCAACAAGTTAAAAAAGCTTGGTGTAAATTGGATAAACCCTGTAGGAGTAGTAGTATAAAATTCATAGCCTGTTTTTTCAAAAAATTAACATTCAAACCAAAATAGCTGACTTCCTGTTGGTCGGAGCTAATGAATGTAAATTAGAAAATTGTCCGGCTTGATGAGAATAATATGTGTACCGAGTTTGGTGACTGTAGGAAAAACTAACCCCCACTTTTGTCAAAAGGTGGCGCTACTGAGCCCCTCCACCACGCCCATTTCTATGGCTTTGTCCATGTCTACTGGTTGACAATATTGATGTGTGTGTCGAGTTTCATGCAATTTGAAGCATGTTAAGAGCCTCAAAAACACTCAAGAATATTATTACAGTTTGACCTGTTGCCATGGCAACAATATTTCAAATATCAAAAATCCTGTCATAGGTCTACATCTGCTGTGTATTGCCATTACATTAATGAAGTTTGAAGCAAATCAGGTAAAAATAAGAGGGTGATCTCAAAGCATTTCAAAAAGTGATACACTTCCTGCTGCCAGTTGGTGGCGCTATAACTTTGACTCACAATAGTCACATCCATGTGATCAGACTACTACAACTAACACACTCGTGAAGTTTCATAAAGATCAATATATGTATGCAGACGTTATAACACATTTCCTGTTTCCTTTTTCTCGCCATAAATTCGTTGCCTCGCCACGGCCAAACCGTTCGAGATATCAAAAATCCGCTGGCAATTTTTAATCTTCAATGTCTTGACTTCATGCTGACCGAGTTTGGTGGCGATCGGATTAATCGTCTAGGAGGAGTATATCAAATTCCAGAGCATGCGTTTTTCAAACAACCCTTAATAGCTGACTTCCTGTTGGCGTGGCGTTTAACTTAGAGCACGAAAGTTGTTCGGCCCGATGAGGTCTATATGTGTACCGAGTTTCATACTAATACGTGCAAGCGTGTTTAATATATGGACCAAATTTTCAGACTTTTTTCAAGGGGGCGCTGTCGAGCCCCCCTGCCACGCCCGGGTACCAGCCTCTCCGGCGTCCTAATGGCCGCGGATTCCAATGTGTGTGCCAATTTTCAAGAGTTTTTGAGCATGTTAAGGCCCCCAAAAAGCCCCGGAAGACGGAAAAAAAAAAAAAAAATAATAATAATCCTTAGAAGAACAAGAGGGCCCTGCGCGCTTAATTCGCTTGGGCCCTAATAACGAGCAGCGATGGCGGGCCCAAGCCCGGTGGCACCGCCACCCCGGTGGCTTCAGGGCAACTGTGCACAGCGGGCAATAGGCACTTAAAACGGTTAAACATCAAAGGACTATGTCAAATTCACTCCACATTTACTGCACTACAAGGTGCCGCTATAGAGCCCCTCCTCCCTTCCCATTTTCAAAGGATTACATGTGCCAAGTTTTAACATTATTCTGATGAATTTTGAAGCAAATCAGGTAAAAATAAGAGGGTGATCTCAATGTATGCTGAAAGTGACACATTTTCTGCTTCCAGTTGGTGGCGCTATGACTTTGAATCACAATAGTCAAATCCATGTGATCAGCCTTGTACAACGAAGGCTAAGCCAAAGTTTCATCAAAATCAATTAATGTATGCAGAAGTTATAACACTTTGTTTCCCTTTTCTTGCCATAAATTCGTTGCCTCGCCACGGCCAAACCATTTGAGATATCCAAAATCCGTTTGCAATTAAACAACTTCAATGTGTTAGCAACAAGTTAAAAAAGCTTGGTGTAAATTGGATAAACCCTGTAGGAGTAGTAGTATAAAATTCATAGCCTGTTTTTTCAAAAAATTAACATTCAAACCAAAATAGCTGACTTCCTGTTGGTCGGAGCTAATGAATGTAAATTAGAAAATTGTCCGGCTTGATGAGAATAATATGTGTACCGAGTTTGGTGACTGTAGGAAAAACTAACCCCCACTTTTGTCAAAAGGTGGCGCTACTGAGCCCCTCCAACACGCCCATTTCTATGGCTTTGTCCATGTCTACTGGTTGACAATATTGATGTGTGTGTCGAGTTTCATGCAATTTGAAGCATGTTAAGAGCCTCAAAAACACTCAAGAATATTATTACAGTTTGACCTGTTGCCATGGCAACAATATTTCAAATATCAAAAATCCTGTCATAGGTCTACATCTGCTGTGTATTGACATTACACTGATGAAGTTTGAAGCAAATCAGGTAAAAATAAGAGGGTGATCTCAAAGCATTTTAAAAGTGATACACTTCTTGCTGCCATTTGGTGGCGCTATAACTTTGACTCACAATAGTTACATCCATGTGATCAGACTACTACAACCAACACACTCCTGAAGTTTCATAAACATCAATCAATGTATGCAGAAGTTATAACACATTTCCTGTTTCCCTTTTCTCGCCATAAATTCGTTGCCTTGCCACGGCCAAACCGTTTGAGATATCCAAAATCCGTTTGCAATTAAACAACTTCAATGTGTTTGCAACAAGTTAAAAAAGCTTGGTGTAAATTGGATAAACCCTGTAGGAGTAGTAGTATAAAATTCATAGCCTGTTTTTTCAAAAAATTAACATTCAAACCAAAATAGCTGACTTCCTGTTGGTCGGAGCTAATGAATGTAAATTAGAAAATTGTCCGGCTTGATGAGAATAATATGTGTACCGAGTTTGGTGACTGTAGGAAAAACTAACCCCCCCACTTTTGTCAAAAGGTGGCGCTACTGAGCCCCTCCACCACGCCCATTTCTATGGCTTTGTCCATGTCTACTGGTTGACAATATTGATGTGTGTGTCGAGTTTCATGCAATTTGAAGCATGTTAAGAGCCTCAAAAACACTCAAGAATATTATTACAGTTTGACCTGTTGCCATGGCAACAATATTTCAAATATCAAAAATCCTGTCATAGGTCTACATCTGCTGTGTATTGACATTACACTGATGAAGTTTGAAGCAAATCAGGTAAAAATAAGAGGGTGATCTCAAAACATTTCAAAAAGTGATACACTTCCTGCTGCCAGTTGGTGGCGCTATAACTTTGACTCACAATAGTCACATCCATGTGATCAGACTCCTATAACGAACACACTCGTGAAGTTTCATAAAGATCAATATATGTATTAAGACGTTATAACACATTTCCTGTTTCCTTTTTCTCGCCATAAATTCGTTGCCTCGCCACGGCCAAACCGTTCGAGATATCAAAAATCCCCTGGCAATTTTTAATCATCAGTGTCTTGACTTCATGCTGACCGAGTGTGGTGGCGATCGGATTAATCGTCTAGGAGGAGTATATCAAATTCCAGAGCATGCGTTTTTCAAACAACCCTTAATAGCTGACTTCCTGTTGGCGTGGCGATTAACTTAGAGCGCGAAAGTTGTTCGGCCCGATGAGGTCTATATGTGTACCGAGTTTCATACTAATACGTGCAAGCATGTTTAATATATGGACCAAATTTTCAGACTTTTTTCAAGGGGGCGCTGTCGAGCCCCCTGCCACGCCCGGGTACCAGCCTCTCCGGCGTCCTAATGGCCGCGGATTCCAATGTGTGTGCCAATTTTCAAGAGTTTTTGAGCATGTTAAGGCCCCCAAAAAGCCCCGGAAGACGGAAAAAAAAAAAAAAAAAAAAAAAAAAAATAATAATAATCCTTAGAAGAACAAGAGGGCCCTGCGCGAATTTTCGCTTGGGCCCTAAATATAGCTGCGAGCAGCGATGGCGGGCCCAAGCCCGGTGGCACCGCCACCCCGGTGGCTTCAGGGCAACTGTGCACAGCGGGCAATAGGCACTTAAAACGGTTAAACATCAAAGGACTATGTCAAATTCACTCCACATTTACTGCACTACAAGGTGCCGCTATAGAGCCCCTCCTCCCTGCCCATTTTCAAAGGATTACATGTGCCAAGTTTTAACATTATTCTGATGAATTTTGAAGCAAATCAGGTAAAAATAAGAGGGTGATCTCAATGTATGCTGAAAGTGACACATTTTCTGCTTCCAGTTGGTGGCGCTATGACTTTGAATCACAATAGTCAAATCCATGTGATCAGCCTTGTACAACGAAGACTAAGCCAAAGTTTCATCAAAATCAATTAATGTATGCAGAAGTTATAACACTTTGTTTCCCTTTTCTTGCCATAAATTCGTTGCCTCGCCACGGCCAAACCGTTTGAGATATCCAAAATCCGTTTGCAATTAAACAACTTCAATGTGTTAGCAACAAGTTAAAAAAAGCTTGGTGTAAATTGGATAAACCCTGTAGGAGTAGTAGTATAAAATTCATAGCCTGTTTTTTCAAAAAATTAACATTCAAACCAAAATAGCCGACTTCCTGTTGGTCGGAGCTAATGAATGTAAATTAGAAAATTGTCCGGCTTGATGAGATCAATATATGTACCGAGTTTGGTGACTGTAGGAAAAACTAACCCCCACTTTTGTCAAAAGGTGGCGCTACTGAGCCCCTCCACCACGCCCATTTCTATGGCTTTGTCCATGTCTACTGGTTGACAATATTGATGTGTGTGTCGAGTTTCATGCAAATTGAAGCATGTTAAGAGCCTCAAAAACACTCAAGAATATTATTACAGTTTGACCTGTCGCCATGGCAACGATATTTCAAATATCAAAAATCCTGTCATAGGTCTACATCTGCTGTGTATTGACATTACACTGATGAAGTTTGAAGCAAATCAGGTAAAAATAAGAGGGTGATCTCAAAGCATTTTAAAAGTGATACACTTCTTGCTGCCATTTGGTGGCGCTATAACTTTGACTCACAATAGTTACATCCATGTGATCAGACTACTACAACCAACACACTCCTGAAGTTTCATAAACATCAATCAATGTATGCAGAAGTTATAACACATTTCCTGTTTCCCTTTTCTCGCCATAAATTCGTTGCCTCGCCACGGCCAAACCGTTTGAGATATCCAAAATCCGTTTGCAATTAAACAACTTCAATGTGTTCGCAACAAGTTAAAAAAAGCTTGGTGTAAATTGGATAAACCCTGTAGGAGTAGTAGTATAAAATTCATAGCCTGTTTTTTCAAAAAATTAACATTCAAACCAAAATAGCTGACTTCCTGTTGGTCGGAGCTAATGAATGTAAATTAGAAAATTGTTCGGCTTGATGAGAATAATATGTGTACCGAGTTTGGTGACTGTAGGAAAAACTAACCCCCACTTTTGTCAAAAGGTGGCGCTACTGAGCCCCTCCACCACGCCCATTTCTATGGCTTTGTCCATGTCTACTGGTTGACAATATTGATGTGTGTGTCGAGTTTCATGCAATTTGAAGCATGTTAAGAGCCTCAAAAACACTCAAGAATATTATTACAGTTTGACCTGTTGCCATGGCAACAATATTTCAAATATCAAAAATCCTGTCATAGGTCTACATCTGCTGTGTATTGACATTACACTGATGAAGTTTGAAGCAAATCAGGTAAAAATAAGAGGGTGATCTCAAAACATTTCAAAAAGTGATACACTTCCTGCTGCCAGTTGGTGGCGCTATAACTTTGACTCACAATAGTCACATCCATGTGATCAGACTCCTATAAGGAACACACTCGTGAAGTTTCATAAAGATCAATATATGTATTAAGACGTTATAACACATTTCCTGTTTCCTTTTTCTCGCCATAAATTTGTTGCCTCGCCACGGCCAAACTGTTCGAGATATCAAAAATCCCCTGGCAATTTTTAATCATCAGTGTCTTGACTTCATGCTGACCGAGTTTGGTGGCGATCAGATTAATCGTCTAGGAGGAGTATATCAAATTCCAGAGCATGCGTTTTTCAAACAACCCTTAATAGCTGACTTCCTGTTGGCGTGACGATTAACTTAGAGCACGAAAGTTGTTCGGCCCGATGAGGTCTATATGTGTACCGAGTTTCATACTAATACGTGCAAGCATGTTTAATATATGGACCAAATTTTCAGACTTTTTTCAAGGGGGCGCTGTCGAGCCCCCCTGCCACGCCCGGGTACCAGCCTCTCCGGCGTCCTAATGGCCGCGGATTCCAATGTGTGTGCCAATTTTCAAGAGTTTTTGAGCATGTTAAGGCCCCCAAAAAGCCCCGGAAGACGGAAAAAAAAAATAAATAAAAAAATAAAAAAAAATAAATATAGCTGCGAGCAGCGATGGCGGGCCCAAGCCCGGTGGCACCGCCACCCCGGTGGCTTCAGGGCAACTGTGCACAGCAGGCAATAGGCACTTAAAACGGTTAAACATCAAAGGACTATGTCAAATTCACTCCACATTTACTGCACTACAAGGTGCCGCTATAGAGCCCCTCCTCCCTGCCCATTTTCAAAGGATTACATGTGCCAAGTTTTAACATTATTCTGATGAATTTTGAAGCAAATCAGGTAAAAATAAGAGGGTGATCTCAATGTATGCTGAAAGTGACACATTTTCTGCTTCCAGTTGGTGGCGCTATGACTTTGAATCACAATAGTCAAATCCATGTGATCAGCCTTGTACAACGAAGACTAAGCCAAAGTTTCATCAAAATCAATTAATGTATGCAGAAGTTATAACACTTTGTTTCCCTTTTCTTGCCATAAATTCGTTGCCTCGCCACGGCCAAACCGTTTGAGATATCCAAAATCTGTTTGCAATTAAACAACTTCAATGTGTTCGCAACAAGTTAAAAAAAGCTTGGTGTAAATTGGATAAACCCTGTAGGAGTAGTAGTATAAAATTCATAGCCTGTTTTTTCAAAAAATTAACATTCAAACCAAAATAGCTGACTTCCTGTTGGTCGGAGCTAATGAATGTAAATTAGAAAATTGTCCGGCTTGATGAGAATAATATGTGTACCGAGTTTGGTGACTGTAGGAAAAACTAACCCCCACTTTTGTCAAAAGGTGGCGCTACTGAGCCCCTCCACCACGCCCATTTCTATGGCTTTGTCCATGTCTACTGGTTGACAATATTGATGTGTGTGTCGAGTTTCATGCAATTTGAAGCATGTTAAGAGCCTCAAAAACACTCAAGAATATTATTACAGTTTGACCTGTTGCCATGGCAACAATATTTCAAATATCAAAAATCCTGTCATAGGTCTACATCTGCTGTGTATTGACATTACACTGATGAAGTTTGAAGCAAATCAGGTAAAAATAAGAGGGTGATCTCAAAGCATTTTAAAAGTGATACACTTCTTGCTGCCATTTGGTGGCGCTATAACTTTGACTCACAATAGTTACATCCATGTGATCAGACTACTACAACCAACACACTCCTGAAGTTTCATAAACATCAATCAATGTATGCAGAAGTTATAACACATTTCCTGTTTCCCTTTTCTCGCCATAAATTCGTTGCCTCGCCACGGCCAAACCGTTTGAGATATCCAAAATCCGTTTGCAATTAAACAACTTCAATGTGTTAGCAACAAGTTAAAAACAGCTTGGTGTAAATTGGATAAACCCTGTAGGAGTAGTAGTATAAAATTCATAGCCTGTTTTTTAAAAAAATTAACATTCAAACCAAAATAGCTGACTTCCTGTTGGTCGGAGCTAATGAATGTAAATTAGAAAATTGTCCGGCTTGATGAGAATAATATGTGTACCGAGTTTGGTGACTGTAGGAAAAACTAACCCCCCCACTTTTGTCAAAAGGTGGCGCTACTGAGCCCCTCCACCACGCCCATTTCTATGGCTTTGTCCATGTCTACTGGTTGACAATATTGATGTGTGTGTCGAGTTTCATGCAATTTGAAGCATGTTAAGAGCCTCAAAAACACTCAAGAATATTATTACAGTTTGACCTGTTGCCATGGCAACAATATTTCAAATATCAAAAATCCTGTCATAGGTCTACATCTGCTGTGTATTGACATTACACTGATGAAGTTTGAAGCAAATCAGGTAAAAATAAGAGGGTGATCTCAAAACATTTCAAAAAGTGATACACTTCCTGCTGCCAGTTGGTGGCGCTATAACTTTGACTCACAATAGTCACATCCATGTGATCAGACTACTACAACGAACACACTCGTGAAGTTTCATAAAGATCAATATATGTATGCAGACATTATAACACATGTCCTGTTTCCTTTTTCTCGCCATAAATTCGTTGCCTCGCCACGGCCAAACCGTTCGAGATATCAAAAATCCGCTGGCAATTTTTAATCATCAGTGTCTTGACTTCATGCTGACCGAGTTTGGTGGCGATCGGATTAATCGTCTAGGAGGAGTATATCAAATTCCAGAGCATGCGTTTTTCAAACAACCCTTAATAGCTGACTTCCTGTTGGCGTGGCGATTAACTTAGAGCGCGACAGTTGTTCGGCCCGATGAGGTCTATATGTGTACCGAGTTTCATACTAATACGTGCAAGCATGTTTAATATATGGACCAAATTTTCAGACTTTTTTCAAGGGGGCGCTGTCGAGCCCCCCTGCCACGCCCGGGTACCAGCCTCTCCGGCGTCCTAATGTCTACGGTTGACAATGTGTGTGTGCCAATTTTCAAGAGTTTTTGAGCATGTTAAGGCCCCCAAAAAGCCCCGGAAGACGGAAAAAAAAAAAAAATAATAATAATAATCCTTAGAAGAACAAGAGGGCCCTGCGCGCTTAATTCGCTTGGGCCCTAATAACGAGCAGCGATGGCGGGCCCAAGCCCGGTGGCACCGCCACCCCGGTGGCTTCAGGGCAACTGTGCACAGCGGGCAATAGGCACTTAAAACGGTTAAACATCAAAGGACTATGTCAAATTCACTCCACATTTACTGCACTACAAGGTGCCGCTATAGAGCCCCTCCTCCCTGCCCATTTTCAAAGGATTACATGTGCCAAGTTTTAACATTATTCTGATGAATTTTGAAGCAAATCAGGTAAAAATAAGAGGGTGATCTCAATGTATGCTGAAAGTGACACATTTTCTGCTTCCAGTTGGTGGCGCTATGACTTTGAATCACAATAGTCAAATCCATGTGATCAGCCTTGTACAACGAAGACTAAGCCAAAGTTTCATCAAAATCAATTAATGTATGCAGAAGTTATAACACTTTGTTTCCCTTTTCTTGCCATAAATTCGTTGCCTCGCCACGGCCAAACCGTTTGAGATATCCAAAATCCGTTTGCAATTAAACAACTTCAATGTGTTAGCAACAAGTTAAAAAAAGCTTGGTGTAAATTGGATAAACCCTGTAGGAGTAGTAGTATAAAATTCATAGCCTGTTTTTTCAAAAAATTAACATTCAAACCAAAATAGCTGACTTCCTGTTGGTCGGAGCTAATGAATGTAAATTAGAAAATTGTCCGGCTTGATGAGAATAATATGTGTACCGAGTTTGGTGACTGTAGGAAAAACTAACCCCCACTTTTGTCAAAAGGTGGCGCTACTGAGCCCCTCCAACACGCCCATTTCTATGGCTTTGTCCATGTCTACTGGTTGACAATATTGATGTGTGTGTCGAGTTTCATGCAATTTGAAGCATGTTAAGAGCCTCAAAAACACTCAAGAATATTATTACAGTTTGACCTGTTGCCATGGCAACAATATTTCAAATATCAAAAATCCTGTCATAGGTCTACATCTGCTGTGTATTGACATTACACTGATGAAGTTTGAAGCAAATCAGGTAAAAATAAGAGGGTGATCTCAAAGCATTTTAAAAGTGATACACTTCTTGCTGCCATTTGGTGGCGCTATAACTTTGACTCACAATAGTTACATCCATGTGATCAGACTACTACAACCAACACACTCCTGAAGTTTCATAAACATCAATCAATGTATGCAGAAGTTATAACACATTTCCTGTTTCCCTTTTCTCGCCATAAATTCGTTGCCTTGCCACGGCCAAACCGTTTGAGATATCCAAAATCCGTTTGCAATTAAACAACTTCAATGTGTTTGCAACAAGTTAATAATAGCTTGGTGTAAATTGGATAAACCCTGTAGGAGTAGTAGTATAAAATTCATAGCCTGTTTTTTCAAAAAATTAACATTCAAACCAAAATAGCTGACTTCCTGTTGGTCGGAGCTAATGAATGTAAATTAGAAAATTGTCCGGCTTGATGAGAATAATATGTGTACCGAGTTTGGTGACTGTAGGAAAAACTAACCCCCCCACTTTTGTCAAAAGGTGGCGCTACTGAGCCCCTCCACCACGCCCATTTCTATGGCTTTGTCCATGTCTACTGGTTGACAATATTGATGTGTGTGTCGAGTTTCATGCAATTTGAAGCATGTTAAGAGCCTCAAAAACACTCAAGAATATTATTACAGTTTGACCTGTTGCCATGGCAACAATATTTCAAATATCAAAAATCCTGTCATAGGTCTACATCTGCTGTGTATTGACATTACACTGATGAAGTTTGAAGCAAATCAGGTAAAAATAAGAGGGTGATCTCAAAACATTTCAAAAAGTGATACACTTCCTGCTGCCAGTTGGTGGCGCTATAACTTTGACTCACAATAGTCACATCCATGTGATCAGACTCCTATAACGAACACACTCGTGAAGTTTCATAAAGATCAATATATGTATTAAGACGTTATAACACATTTCCTGTTTCCTTTTTCTCGCCATAAATTCGTTGCCTCGCCACGGCCAAACCGTTCGAGATATCAAAAATCCCCTGGCAATTTTTAATCATCAGTGTCTTGACTTCATGCTGACCGAGTTTGGTGGCGATCGGATTAATCGTCTAGGAGGAGTATATCAAATTCCAGAGCATGCGTTTTTCAAACAACCCTTAATAGCTGACTTCCTGTTGGCGTGGCGATTAACTTAGAGCGCGAAAGTTGTTCGGCCCGATGAGGTCTATATGTGTACCGAGTTTCATACTAATACGTGCAAGCATGTTTAATATATGGACCAAATTTTCAGACTTTTTCAAGGGGGCGCTGTCGAGCCCCTGCCACGCCCGGGTACCAGCCTCTCCGGCGTCCTAATGGCCGCGGATTCCAATGTGTGTGCCAATTTTCAAGAGTTTTTGAGCATGTTAAGGCCCCCAAAAAGCCCCGGAAGACGGAAAAAAAAAAAAAAAAAAAAAAAAAAAAAAATAATAATAATCCTTA
Source organism: Chanodichthys erythropterus (assembly GCF_024489055.1). Lineage (NCBI taxonomy): Eukaryota > Metazoa > Chordata > Actinopteri > Cypriniformes > Xenocyprididae > Chanodichthys > Chanodichthys erythropterus. The sequence continues at coordinate 97,461 of NC_090229.1, forward strand.
GAAGAACAAGAGGGCCCTGCGCGAATTTTCGCTTGGGCCCTAAATATAGCTGCGAGCAGCGATGGCGGGCCCAAGCCCGGTGGCACCGCCACCCCGGTGGCTTCAGGGCAACTGTGCACAGCGGGCAATAGGCACTTAAAACGGTTAAACATCAAAGGACTATGTCAAATTCACTCCACATTTACTGCACTACAAGGTGCCGCTATAGAGCCCCTCCTCCCTGCCCATTTTCAAAGGATTACATGTGCCAAGTTTTAACATTATTCTGATGAATTTTGAAGCAAATCAGGTAAAAATAAGAGGGTGATCTCAATGTATGCTGAAAGTGACACATTTTCTGCTTCCAGTTGGTGGCGCTATGACTTTGAATCACAATAGTCAAATCCATGTGATCAGCCTTGTACAACGAAGACTAAGCCAAAGTTTCATCAAAATCAATTAATGTATGCAGAAGTTATAACACTTTGTTTCCCTTTTCTTGCCATAAATTCGTTGCCTCGCCACGGCCAAACCGTTTGAGATATCCAAAATCCGTTTGCAATTAAACAACTTCAATGTGTTAGCAACAAGTTAAAAAAGCTTGGTGTAAATTGGATAAACCCTGTAGGAGTAGTAGTATAAAATTCATAGCCTGTTTTTTCAAAAAATTAACATTCAAACCAAAATAGCCGACTTCCTGTTGGTCGGAGCTAATGAATGTAAATTAGAAAATTGTCCGGCTTGATGAGATCAATATATGTACCGAGTTTGGTGACTGTAGGAAAAACTAACCCCCCCACTTTTGTCAAAAGGTGGCGCTACTGAGCCCCTCCACCACGCCCATTTCTATGGCTTTGTCCATGTCTACTGGTTGACAATATTGATGTGTGTGTCGAGTTTCATGCAAATTGAAGCATGTTAAGAGCCTCAAAAACACTCAAGAATATTATTACAGTTTGACCTGTCGCCATGGCAACGATATTTCAAATATCAAAAATCCTGTCATAGGTCTACATCTGCTGTGTATTGACATTACACTGATGAAGTTTGAAGCAAATCAGGTAAAAATAAGAGGGTGATCTCAAAGCATTTTAAAAGTGATACACTTCTTGCTGCCATTTGGTGGCGCTATAACTTTGACTCACAATAGTTACATCCATGTGATCAGACTACTACAACCAACACACTCCTGAAGTTTCATAAACATCAATCAATGTATGCAGAAGTTATAACACATTTCCTGTTTCCCTTTTCTCGCCATAAATTCGTTGCCTCGCCACGGCCAAACCGTTTGAGATATCCAAAATCCGTTTGCAATTAAACAACTTCAATGTGTTCGCAACAAGTTAAAAAAGCTTGGTGTAAATTGGATAAACCCTGTAGGAGTAGTAGTATAAAATTCATAGCCTGTTTTTTCAAAAAATTAACATTCAAACCAAAATAGCTGACTTCCTGTTGGTCGGAGCTAATGAATGTAAATTAGAAAATTGTTCGGCTTGATGAGAATAATATGTGTACCGAGTTTGGTGACTGTAGGAAAAACTAACCCCCCACTTTTGTCAAAAGGTGGCGCTACTGAGCCCCTCCACCACGCCCATTTCTATGGCTTTGTCCATGTCTACTGGTTGACAATATTGATGTGTGTGTCGAGTTTCATGCAATTTGAAGCATGTTAAGAGCCTCAAAAACACTCAAGAATATTATTACAGTTTGACCTGTTGCCATGGCAACAATATTTCAAATATCAAAAATCCTGTCATAGGTCTACATCTGCTGTGTATTGACATTACACTGATGAAGTTTGAAGCAAATCAGGTAAAAATAAGAGGGTGATCTCAAAACATTTCAAAAAGTGATACACTTCCTGCTGCCAGTTGGTGGCGCTATAACTTTGACTCACAATAGTCACATCCATGTGATCAGACTCCTATAAGGAACACACTCGTGAAGTTTCATAAAGATCAATATATGTATTAAGACGTTATAACACATTTCCTGTTTCCTTTTTCTCGCCATAAATTTGTTGCCTCGCCACGGCCAAACTGTTCGAGATATCAAAAATCCCCTGGCAATTTTTAATCATCAGTGTCTTGACTTCATGCTGACCGAGTTTGGTGGCGATCAGATTAATCGTCTAGGAGGAGTATATCAAATTCCAGAGCATGCGTTTTTCAAACAACCCTTAATAGCTGACTTCCTGTTGGCGTGACGATTAACTTAGAGCACGAAAGTTGTTCGGCCCGATGAGGTCTATATGTGTACCGAGTTTCATACTAATACGTGCAAGCATGTTTAATATATGGACCAAATTTTCAGACTTTTTTCAAGGGGGCGCTGTCGAGCCCCCCTGCCACGCCCGGGTACCAGCCTCTCCGGCGTCCTAATGGCCGCGGATTCCAATGTGTGTGCCAATTTTCAAGAGTTTTTGAGCATGTTAAGGCCCCCAAAAAGCCCCGGAAGACGGAAAAAAAAATAAATAAAAAAATAAAAAAAAATAAATATAGCTGCGAGCAGCGATGGCGGGCCCAAGCCCGGTGGCACCGCCACCCCGGTGGCTTCAGGGCAACTGTGCACAGCAGGCAATAGGCACTTAAAACGGTTAAACATCAAAGGACTATGTCAAATTCACTCCACATTTACTGCACTACAAGGTGCCGCTATAGAGCCCCTCCTCCCTGCCCATTTTCAAAGGATTACATGTGCCAAGTTTTAACATTATTCTGATGAATTTTGAAGCAAATCAGGTAAAAATAAGAGGGTGATCTCAATGTATGCTGAAAGTGACACATTTTCTGCTTCCAGTTGGTGGCGCTATGACTTTGAATCACAATAGTCAAATCCATGTGATCAGCCTTGTACAACGAAGACTAAGCCAAAGTTTCATCAAAATCAATTAATGTATGCAGAAGTTATAACACTTTGTTTCCCTTTTCTTGCCATAAATTCGTTGCCTCGCCACGGCCAAACCGTTTGAGATATCCAAAATCTGTTTGCAATTAAACAACTTCAATGTGTTCGCAACAAGTTAAAAAAAGCTTGGTGTAAATTGGATAAACCCTGTAGGAGTAGTAGTATAAAATTCATAGCCTGTTTTTTCAAAAAATTAACATTCAAACCAAAATAGCTGACTTCCTGTTGGTCGGAGCTAATGAATGTAAATTAGAAAATTGTCCGGCTTGATGAGAATAATATGTGTACCGAGTTTGGTGACTGTAGGAAAAACTAACCCCCCCACTTTTGTCAAAAGGTGGCGCTACTGAGCCCCTCCACCACGCCCATTTCTATGGCTTTGTCCATGTCTACTGGTTGACAATATTGATGTGTGTGTCGAGTTTCATGCAATTTGAAGCATGTTAAGAGCCTCAAAAACACTCAAGAATATTATTACAGTTTGACCTGTTGCCATGGCAACAATATTTCAAATATCAAAAATCCTGTCATAGGTCTACATCTGCTGTGTATTGACATTACACTGATGAAGTTTGAAGCAAATCAGGTAAAAATAAGAGGGTGATCTCAAAGCATTTTAAAAGTGATACACTTCTTGCTGCCATTTGGTGGCGCTATAACTTTGACTCACAATAGTTACATCCATGTGATCAGACTACTACAACCAACACACTCCTGAAGTTTCATAAACATCAATCAATGTATGCAGAAGTTATAACACATTTCCTGTTTCCCTTTTCTCGCCATAAATTCGTTGCCTCGCCACGGCCAAACCGTTTGAGATATCCAAAATCCGTTTGCAATTAAACAACTTCAATGTGTTAGCAACAAGTTAAAAAAGCTTGGTGTAAATTGGATAAACCCTGTAGGAGTAGTAGTATAAAATTCATAGCCTGTTTTTTAAAAAAATTAACATTCAAACCAAAATAGCTGACTTCCTGTTGGTCGGAGCTAATGAATGTAAATTAGAAAATTGTCCGGCTTGATGAGAATAATATGTGTACCGAGTTTGGTGACTGTAGGAAAAACTAACGCCCCACTTTTGTCAAAAGGTGGCGCTACTGAGCCCCTCCACCACGCCCATTTCTATGGCTTTGTCCATGTCTACTGGTTGACAATATTGATGTGTGTGTCGAGTTTCATGCAATTTGAAGCATGTTAAGAGCCTCAAAAACACTCAAGAATATTATTACAGTTTGACCTGTTGCCATGGCAACAATATTTCAAATATCAAAAATCCTGTCATAGGTCTACATCTGCTGTGTATTGACATTACACTGATGAAGTTTGAAGCAAATCAGGTAAAAATAAGAGGGTGATCTCAAAACATTTCAAAAAGTGATACACTTCCTGCTGCCAGTTGGTGGCGCTATAACTTTGACTCACAATAGTCACATCCATGTGATCAGACTCCTATAACGAACACACTCGTGAAGTTTCATAAAGATCAATATATGTATTAAGACATTATAACACATTTCCTGTTTCCTTTTTCTCGCCATAAATTCGTTGCCTCGCCACGGCCAAACCGTTCGAGATATCAAAAATCCCCTGGCAATTTTTAATCATCAGTGTCTTGACTTCATGCTGACCGAGTTTGGTGGCGATCGGATTAATCGTCTAGGAGGAGTATATCAAATTCCAGAGCATGCGTTTTTCAAACAACCCTTAATAGCTGACTTCCTGTTGGCGTGGCGATTAACTTAGAGCGCGACAGTTGTTCGGCCCGATGAGGTCTATATGTGTACCGAGTTTCATACTAATACGTGCAAGCATGTTTAATATATGGACCAAATTTTCAGACTTTTTTCAAGGGGGCGCTGTCGAGCCCCCCTGCCACGCCCGGGTACCAGCCTCTCCGGCGTCCTAATGGCCGCGGATTCCAATGTGTGTGCCAATTTTCAAGAGTTTTTGAGCATGTTAAGGCCCCCAAAAAGCCCCGGAAGACGGAAAAAAAAAATAAAAATAAAAAAATAATAATAAATATAGCTGCGAGCAGCGATGGCGGGCCCAAGCCCGGTGGCACCGCCACCCCGGTGGCTTCAGGGCAACTGTGCACAGCGGGCAATAGGCACTTAAAACGGTTAAACATCAAAGGACTATGTCAAATTCACTCCACATTTACTGCACTACAAGGTGCCGCTATAGAGCCCCTCCTCCCTGCCCATTTTCAAAGGATTACATGTGCCAAGTTTTAACATTATTCTGATGAATTTTGAAGCAAATCAGGTAAAAATAAGAGGGTGATCTCAATGTATGCTGAAAGTGACACATTTTCTGCTTCCAGTTGGTGGCGCTATGACTTTGAATCACAATAGTCAAATCCATGTGATCAGCCTTGTACAACGAAGACTAAGCCAAAGTTTCATCAAAATCAATTAATGTATGCAGAAGTTATAACACTTTGTTTCCCTTTTCTTGCCATAAATTCGTTGCCTCGCCACGGCCAAACCGTTTGAGATATCCAAAATCCGTTTGCAATTAAACAACTTCAATGTGTTAGCAACAAGTTAAAAAAAGCTTGGTGTAAATTGGATAAACCCTGTAGGAGTAGTAGTATAAAATTCATAGCCTGTTTTTTCAAAAAATTAACATTCAAACAAAAATAGCCGACTTCCTGTTGGTCGGAGCTAATGAATATAAATTAGAAAATTGTCCGGCTTGATGAGATCAATATATGTACCGAGTTTGGTGACTGTAGGAAAAACTAACCCCCCCACTTTTGTCAAAAGGTGGCGCTACTGAGCCCCTCCACCACGCCCATTTCTATGGCTTTGTCCATGTCTACTGGTTGACAATATTGATGTGTGTGTCGAGTTTCATGCAAATTGAAGCATGTTAAGAGCCTCAAAAACACTCAAGAATATTATTACAGTTTGACCTGTCGCCATGGCAACGATATTTCAAATATCAAAAATCCTGTCATAGGTCTACATCTGCTGTGTATTGACATTACACTGATGAAGTTTGAAGCAAATCAGGTAAAAATAAGAGGGTGATCTCAAAGCATTTTAAAAGTGATACACTTCTTGCTGCCATTTGGTGGCGCTATAACTTTGACTCACAATAGTTACATCCATGTGATCAGACTACTACAACCAACACACTCCTGAAGTTTCATAAACATCAATCAATGTATGCAGAAGTTATAACACATTTCCTGTTTCCCTTTTCTCGCCATAAATTCGTTGCCTCGCCACGGCCAAACCGTTTGAGATATCCAAAATCCGTTTGCAATTAAACAACTTCAATGTGTTCGCAACAAGTTAAAAAAGCTTGGTGTAAATTGGATAAACCCTGTAGGAGTAGTAGTATAAAATTCATAGCCTGTTTTTTCAAAAAATTAACATTCAAACCAAAATAGCTGACTTCCTGTTGGTCGGAGCTAATGAATGTAAATTAGAAAATTGTCCGGCTTGATGAGAATAATATGTGTACCGAGTTTGGTGACTGTAGGAAAAACTAACCCCCCCACTTTTGTCAAAAGGTGGCGCTACTGAGCCCCTCCACCACGCCCATTTCTATGGCTTTGTCCATGTCTACTGGTTGACAATATTGATGTGTGTGTTGAGTTTCATGCAATTTGAAGCATGTTAAGAGCCTCAAAAACACTCAAGAATATTATTACAGTTTGACCTGTTGCCATGGCAACAATATTTCAAATATCAAAAATCCTGTCATAGGTCTACATCTGCTGTGTATTGACATTACACTGATTAAGTTTGAAGCAAATCAGGTAAAAATAAGAGGGTGATCTCAAAACATTTCAAAAAGTGATACACTTCCTGCTGCCAGTTGGTGGCGCTATAACTTTGACTCACAATAGTCACATCCATGTGATCAGACTCCTATAACGAACACACTCGTGAAGTTTCATAAAGATCAATATATGTATTAAGACGTTATAACACATTTCCTGTTTCCCTTTTCTCGCCATAAATTCGTTGCCTCGCCACGGCCAAACCGTTTGAGATATCCAAAATCCGTTTGCAATTAAACAACTTCAATGTGTTCGCAACAAGTTAAAAAAAGCTTGGTGTAAATTGGATAAACCCTGTAGGAGTAGTAGTATAAAATTCATAGCCTGTTTTTTCAAAAAATTAACATTCAAACCAAAATAGCTGACTTCCTGTTGGTCGGAGCTAATGAATGTAAATTAGAAAATTGTCCGGCTTGATGAGAATAATATGTGTACCGAGTTTGGTGACTGTAGGAAAAACTAACCCCCCCACTTTTGTCAAAAGGTGGCGCTACTGAGCCCCTCCACCACGCCCATTTCTATGGCTTTGTCCATGTCTACTGGTTGACAATATTGATGTGTGTGTCGAGTTTCATGCAATTTGAAGCATGTTAAGAGCCTCAAAAACACTCAAGAATATTATTACAGTTTGACCTGTTGCCATGGCAACAATATTTCAAATATCAAAAATCCTGTCATAGGTCTACATCTGCTGTGTATTGACATTACACTGATGAAGTTTGAAGCAAATCAGGTAAAAATAAGAGGGTGATCTCAAAACATTTCAAAAAGTGATACACTTCCTGCTGCCAGTTGGTGGCGCTATAACTTTGACTCACAATAGTCACATCCATGTGATCAGACTCCTATAACGAACACACTCGTGAAGTTTCATAAAGATCAATATATGTATTAAGACGTTATAACACATTTCCTGTTTCCTTTTTCTCGCCATAAATTCGTTGCCTCGCCACGGCCAAACCGTTCGAGATATCAAAAATCCCCTGGCAATTTTTAATCATCAGTGTCTTGACTTCATGCTGACCGAGTTTGGTGGCGATCGGATTAATCGTCTAGGAGGAGTATATCAAATTCCAGAGCATGCGTTTTTCAAACAACCCTTAATAGCTGACTTCCTGTTGGCGTGGCGATTAACTTAGAGCGCGAAAGTTGTTTGGCCCGATGAGGTCTATATGTGTACCGAGTTTCATACTAATACGTGCAAGCATGTTTAATATATGGACCAAATTTTCAGACTTTTTTCAAGGGGGCGCTGTCGAGCCCCCCTGCCACGCCCGGGTACCAGCCTCTCCGGCGTCCTAATGGCCGCGGATTCCAATGTGTGTGCCAATTTTCAAGAGTTTTTGAGCATGTTAAGGCCCCCAAAAAGCCCCGGAAGACGGAAAAAAAAAAAAAAAAAAAATAATAATAATAAATATAGCTGCGAGCAGCGATGGCGGGCCCAAGCCCGGTGGCACCGCCACCCCGGTGGCTTCAGGGCAACTGTCCACAGCGGGCAATAGGCACTTAAAACGGTTAAACATCAAAGGACTATGTCAAATTCACTCCACATTTACTGCACTACAAGGTGCCGTTATAGAGCCCCTCCTCCCTGCCCATTTTCAAAGGATTACATGTGCCAAGTTTTAACATTATTCTGATGAATTTTGAAGCAAATCAGGTAAAAATAAGAGGGTGATCTCAATGTATGCTGAAAGTGACACATTTTCTGCTTCCAGTTGGTGGCGCTATGACTTTGAATCACAATAGTCAAATCCATGTGATCAGCCTTGTACAACGAAGACTAAGCCAAAGTTTCATCAAAATCAATTAATGTATGCAGAAGTTATAACACTTTGTTTCCCTTTTCTTGCCATAAATTTGTTGCCTCGCCACGGCCAAACCGTTTGAGATATCCAAAATCTGTTTGCAATTAAACAACTTCAATGTGTTAGCAACAAGTTAAAAAAAGCTTGGTGTAAATTGGATAAACCCTGTAGGAGTAGTAGTATAAAATTCATAGCCTGTTTTTTCAAAAAATTAACATTCAAACCAAAATAGCTGACTTCCTGTTGGTCGGAGCTAATGAATGTAAATTAGAAAATTGTCCGGCTTGATGAGAATAATATGTGTACCGAGTTTGGTGACTGTAGGAAAAACTAACCCCCACTTTTGTCAAAAGGTGGCGCTACTGAGCCCCTCCACCACGCCCATTTCTATGGCTTTGTCCATGTCTACTGGTTGACAATATTGATGTGTGTGTCGAGTTTCATGCAATTTGAAGCATGTTAAGAGCCTCAAAAACACTCAAGAATATTATTACAGTTTGACCTGTTGCCATGGCAACAATATTTCAAATATCAAAAATCCTGTCATAGGTCTACATCTGCTGTGTATTGACATTACACTGATGAAGTTTGAAGCAAATCAGGTAAAAATAAGAGGGTGATCTCAAAGCATTTTAAAAGTGATACACTTCTTGCTGCCATTTGGTGGCGCTATAACTTTGACTCACAATAGTTACATCCATGTGATCAGACTACTACAACCAACACACTCCTGAAGTTTCATAAACATCAATCAATGTATGCAGAAGTTATAACACATTTCCTGTTTCCCTTTTCTCGCCATAAATTCGTTGCCTCGCCACGGCCAAACCGTTTGAGATATCCAAAATCCGTTTGCAATTAAACAACTTCAATGTGTTCGCAACAAGTTAAAAAAAGCTTGGTGTAAATTGGATAAACCCTGTAGGAGTAGTAGTATAAAATTCATAGCCTGTTTTTTCAAAAAATTAACATTCAAACCAAAATAGCTGACTTCCTGTTGGTCGGAGCTAATGAATGTAAATTAGAAAATTGTCCGGCTTGATGAGAATAATATGTGTACCGAGTTTGGTGACTGTAGGAAAAACTAACCCCCCCACTTTTGTCAAAAGGTGGCGCTACTGAGCCCCTCCACCACGCCCATTTCTATGGCTTTGTCCATGTCTACTGGTTGACAATATTGATGTGTGTGTCGAGTTTCATGCAATTTGAAGCATGTTAAGAGCCTCAAAAACACTCAAGAATATTATTACAGTTTGACCTGTTGCCATGGCAACAATATTTCAAATATCAAAAATCCTGTCATAGGTCTACATCTGCTGTGTATTGACATTACACTGATGAAGTTTGAAGCAAATCAGGTAAAAATAAGAGGGTGATCTCAAAACATTTCAAAAAGTGATACACTTCCTGCTGCCAGTTGGTGGCGCTATAACTTTGACTCACAATAGTCACATCCATGTGATCAGACTCCTATAACGAACACACTCGTGAAGTTTCATAAAGATCAATATATGTATTAAGACGTTATAACACATTTCCTGTTTCCTTTTTCTCGCCATAAATTCGTTGCCTCGCCACGGCCAAACCGTTCGAGATATCAAAAATCCCCTGGCAATTTTTAATCATCAGTGTCTTGACTTCATGCTGACCGAGTTTGGTGGCGATCGGATTAATCGTCTAGGAGGAGTATATCAAATTCCAGAGCATGCGTTTTTCAAACAACCCTTAATAGCTGACTTCCTGTTGGCGTGGCGATTAACTTAGAGCGCGAAAGTTGTTCGGCCCGATGAGGTCTATATGTGTACCGAGTTTCATACTAATACGTGCAAGCATGTTTAATATATGGACCAAATTTTCAGACTTTTTTCAAGGGGGCGCTGTCGAGCCCCCCTGCCACGCCCGGGTACCAGCCTCTCCGGCGTCCTAATGGCCGCGGATTCCAATGTGTGTGCCAATTTTCAAGAGTTTTTGAGCATGTTAAGGCCCCCAAAAAGCCCCGGAAGACGGAAAAAAAAAAAAAAAAAAAAAAAAAAAAAAAATAATAATAATCCTTAGAAGAACAAGAGGGCCCTGCGCGAATTTTCGCTTGGGCCCTAATAATCCTTAGAAGAACAAGAGGGCCCTGCGCGAATTTTCGCTTGGGCCCTAAATATAGCTGCGAGCAGCGATGGCGGGCCCAAGCCCGGTGGCACCGCCACCCCGGTGGCTTCAGGGCAACTGTGCACAGCGGGCAATAGGCACTTAAAACGGTTAAACATCAAAGGACTATGTCAAATTCACTCCACATTTACTGCACTACAAGGTGCCGCTATAGAGCCCCTCCTCCCTGCCCATTTTCAAAGGATTACATGTGCCAAGTTTTAACATTATTCTGATGAATTTTGAAGCAAATCAGGTAAAAATAAGAGGGTGATCTCAATGTATGCTGAAAGTGACACATTTTCTGCTTCCAGTTGGTGGCGCTATGACTTTGAATCACAATACTCAAATCCATGTGATCAGCCTTGTACAACGAAGACTAAGCCAAAGTTTCATCAAAATCAATTAATGTATGCAGAAGTTATAACACTTTGTTTCCCTTTTCTTGCCATAAATTCGTTGCCTCGCCACGGCCAAACCGTTTGAGATATCCAAAATCCGTTTGCAATTAAACAACTTCAATGTGTTAGCAACAAGTTAAAAAAGCTTGGTGTAAATTGGATAAACCCTGTAGGAGTAGTAGTATAAAATTCATAGCCTGTTTTTTAAAAAAATTAACATTCAAACCAAAATAGCTGACTTCCTGTTGGTCGGAGCTAATGAATGTAAATTAGAAAATTGTCCGGCTTGATGAGAATAATATGTGTACCGAGTTTGGTGACTGTAGGAAAAACTAACCCCCCCACTTTTGTCAAAAGGTGGCGCTACTGAGCCCCTCCACCACGCCCATTTCTATGGCTTTGTCCATGTCTACTGGTTGACAATATTGATGTGTGTGTCGAGTTTCATGCAATTTGAAGCATGTTAAGAGCCTCAAAAACACTCAAGAATATTATTACAGTTTGACCTGTTGCCATGGCAACAATATTTCAAATATCAAAAATCCTGTCATAGGTCTACATCTGCTGTGTATTGACATTACACTGATGAAGTTTGAAGCAAATCAGGTAAAAATAAGAGGGTGATCTCAAAGCATTTTAAAAGTGATACACTTCTTGCTGCCATTTGGTGGCGCTATAACTTTGACTCACAATAGTTACATCCATGTGATCAGACTACTACAACCAACACACTCCTGAAGTTTCATAAACATCAATCAATGTATGCAGAAGTTATAACACATTTCCTGTTTCCCTTTTCTCGCCATAAATTCGTTGCCTCGCCACGGCCAAACCGTTTGAGATATCCAAAATCCGTTTGCAATTAAACAACTTCAATGTGTTCGCAACAAGTTAAAAAAAGCTTGGTGTAAATTGGATAAACCCTGTAGGAGTAGTAGTATAAAATTCATAGCCTGTTTTTTAAAAAAATTAACATTCAAACCAAAATAGCTGACTTCCTGTTGGTCGGAGCTAATGAATGTAAATTAGAAAATTGTCCGGCTTGATGAGAATAATATGTGTACCGAGTTTGGTGACTGTAGGAAAAACTAACCCCCCCACTTTTGTCAAAAGGTGGCGCTACTGAGCCCCTCCACCACGCCCATTTCTATGGCTTTGTCCATGTCTACTGGTTGACAATATTGATGTGTGTGTCGAGTTTCATGCAATTTGAAGCATGTTAAGAGCCTCAAAAACACTCAAGAATATTATTACAGTTTGACCTGTTGCCATGGCAACAATATTTCAAATATCAAAAATCCTGTCATAGGTCTACATCTGCTGTGTATTGACATTACACTGATGAAGTTTGAAGCAAATCAGGTAAAAATAAGAGGGTGATCTCAAAACATTTCAAAAAGTGATACACTTCCTGCTGCCAGTTGGTGGCGCTATAACTTTGACTCACAATAGTCACATCCATGTGATCAGACTCCTATAACGAACACACTCGTGAAGTTTCATAAAGATCAATATATGTATTAAGACGTTATAACACATTTCCTGTTTCCTTTTTCTCGCCATAAATTCGTTGCCTCGCCACGGCCAAACCGTTCGAGATATCAAAAATCCCCTGGCAATTTTTAATCATCAGTGTCTTGACTTCATGCTGACCGAGTTTGGTGGCGATCGGATTAATCGTCTAGGAGGAGTATATCAAATTCCAGAGCATGCGTTTTTCAAACAACCCTTAATAGCTGACTTCCTGTTGGCGTGGCGATTAACTTAGAGCGCGAAAGTTGTTCGGCCCGATGAGGTCTATATGTGTACCGAGTTTCATACTAATACGTGCAAGCATGTTTAATATATGGACCAAATTTTCAGACTTTTTTCAAGGGGGCGCTGTCGAGCCCCCCTGCCACGCCCGGGTACCAGCCTCTCCGGCGTCCTAATGGCCGCGGATTCCAATGTGTGTGCCAATTTTCAAGAGTTTTTGAGCATGTTAAGGCCCCCAAAAAGCCCCGGAAGACGGAAAAAAAAAATAAAATAAAATAAAATAAAAAAATAAAAAAATAAATATAGCTGCGAGCAGCGATGGCGGGCCCAAGCCCGGTGGCACCGCCACCCCGGTGGCTTCGGGGCAACTGTGCACAGCGGGCAATAGGCACTTAAAACGGTTAAACATCAAAGGACTATGTCAAATTCACTCCACATTTACTGCACTACAAGGTGCCGCTATAGAGCCCCTCCTCCCTGCCCATTTTCAAAGGATTACATGTGCCAAGTTTTAACATTATTCTGATGAATTTTGAAGCAAATCAGGTAAAAATAAGAGGGTGATCTCAATGTATGCTGAAAGTGACACATTTTCTGCTTCCAGTTGGTGGCGCTATGACTTTGAATCACAATAGTCAAATCCATGTGATCAGCCTTGTACAACGAAGACTAAGCCAAAGTTTCATCAAAATCAATTAATGTATGCAGAAGTTATAACACTTTGTTTCCCTTTTCTTGCCATAAATTCGTTGCCTCGCCACGGCCAAACCGTTTGAGATATCCAAAATCCGTTTGCAATTAAACAACTTCAATGTGTTAGCAACAAGTTAAAAAAAGCTTGGTGTAAATTGGATAAACCCTGTAGGAGTAGTAGTATAAAATTCATAGCCTGTTTTTTCAAAAAATTAACATTCAAACCAAAATAGCTGACTTCCTGTTGGTCGGAGCTAATGAATGTAAATTAGAAAATTGTCCGGCTTGATGAGAATAATATGTGTACCGAGTTTGGTGACTGTAGGAAAAACTAACCCCCACTTTTGTCAAAAGGTGGCGCTACTGAGCCCCTCCACCACGCCCATTTCTATGGCTTTGTCCATGTCTACTGGTTGACAATATTGATGTGTGTGTCGAGTTTCATGCAATTTGAAGCATGTTAAGAGCCTCAAAAACACTCAAGAATATTATTACAGTTTGACCTGTTGCCATGGCAACAATATTTCAAATATCAAAAATCCTGTCATAGGTCTACATCTGCTGTGTATTGACATTACACTGATGAAGTTTGAAGCAAATCAGGTAAAAATAAGAGGGTGATCTCAAAGCATTTTAAAAGTGATACACTTCTTGCTGCCATTTGGTGGCGCTATAACTTTGACTCACAATAGTTACATCCATGTGATCAGACTACTACAACCAACACACTCCTGAAGTTTCATAAACATCAATCAATGTATGCAGAAGTTATAACACATTTCCTGTTTCCCTTTTCTCGCCATAAATTCGTTGCCTCGCCACGGCCAAACCGTTTGAGATATCCAAAATCCGTATGCAATTAAACAACTTCAATGTGTTCGCAACAAGTTAAAAAAAGCTTGGTGTAAATTGGATAAACCCTGTAGGAGTAGTAGTATAAAATTCATAGCCTGTTTTTTCAAAAAATTAACATTCATACCAAAATAGCTGACTTCCTGTTGATCGGAGCTAATGAATGTAAATTAGAAAATTGTCCGGCTTGATGAGAATAATATGTGTACCGAGTTTGGTGACTGTAGGAAAAACTAACCCCCACTTTTGTCAAAAGGTGGCGCTACTGAGCCCCTCCACCACGCCCATTTCTATGGCTTTGTCCATGTCTACTGGTTGACAATATTGATGTGTGTGTCGAGTTTCATGCAATTTGAAGCATGTTAAGAGCCTCAAAAACACTCAAGAATATTATTACAGTTTGACCTGTTGCCATGGCAACAATATTTCAAATATCAAAAATCCTGTCATAGGTCTACATCTGCTGTGTATTGACATTACACTGATGAAGTTTGAAGCAAATCAGGTAAAAATAAGAGGGTGATCTCAAAACATTTCAAAAAGTGATACACTTCCTGCTGCCAGTTGGTGGCGCTATAACTTTGACTCACAATAGTCACATCCATGTGATCAGACTCCTATAACGAACACACTCGTGAAGTTTCATAAAGATCAATATATGTATTAAGACGTTATAACACATTTCCTGTTTCCTTTTTCTCGCCATAAATCCGTTGCCTCGCCACGGCCAAACCGTTCGAGATATCAAAAATCCCCTGGCAATTTTTAATCATCAGTGTCTTGACTTCATGCTGACCGAGTTTGGTGGCGATCGGATTAATCGTCTAGGAGGAGTATATCAAATTCCAGAGCATGCGTTTTTCAAACAACCCTTAATAGCTGACTTCCTGTTGGCGTGGCGATTAACTTAGAGCGCGAAAGTTGTTCGGCCCGATGAGGTCTATATGTGTACCGAGTTTCATACTAATACGTGCAAGCATGTTTAATATATGGACCAAATTTTCAGACTTTTTTCAAGGGGGCGCTGTCGAGCCCCCCTGCCACGCCCGGGTACCAGCCTCTCCGGCGTCCTAATGGCCGCGGATTCCAATGTGTGTGCCAATTTTCAAGAGTTTTTGAGTATGTTAAGGCCCACAAAAAGCCCCGGAAGACGGAAAAAAAATAATAAAAAAAAAAAAATAAAAATAATAATAAATATAGCTGCGAGCAGCGATGGCGGGCCCAAGCCCGGTGGCACCGCCACCCCGGTGGCTTCAGGGCAACTGTGCACAGCGGGCAATAGGCACTTAAAACGGTTAAACATCAAAGGACTATGTCAAATTCACTCCACATTTACTGCACTACAAGGTGCCGCTATAGACCCCTTCCTCCCTGCCCATTTTCAAAGGATTACATGTGCCAAGTTTTAACATTATTCTGATGAATTTTGAAGCAAATCAGGTAAAAATAAGAGGGTGATCTCAATGTATGCTGAAAGTGACACATTTTCTGCTTCCAGTTGGTGGCGCTATGACTTTGAATCACAATAGTCAAATCCATGTGATCAGCCTTGTACAACGAAGACTAAGCCAAAGTTTCATCAAAATCAATTAATGTATGCAGAAGTTATAACACTTTGTTTCCCTTTTCTTGCCATAAATTCGTTGCCTCGCCACGGCCAAACCGTTTGAGATATCCAAAATCCGTTTGCAATTAAACAACTTCAATGTGTTAGCAACAAGTTAAAAAAAGCTTGGTGTAAATTGGATAAACCCTGTAGGAGTAGTAGTATAAAATTCATAGCCTGTTTTTTCAAAAAATTAACATTCAAACCAAAATAGCTGACTTCCTGTTGGTCGGAGCTAATGAATGTAAATTAGAAAATTGTCCGGCTTGATGAGAATAATATGTGTACCGAGTTTGGTGACTGTATGAAAAACGAACGCCCCCACTATTGTCAAAAGGGGGCGCTACTGAGCCCCTCCACCACGCCCATTTCTATGGCTTTGTCCATGTCTACTGGTTGACAATATTGATGTGTGTGTCGAGTTTCATGCAATTTGAAGCATGTTAAGAGCCTCAAAAACACTCAAGAATATTATTACAGTTTGACCTGTTGCCATGGCAACAATATTTCAAATATCAAAAATCCTGTCATAGGTCTACATCTGCTGTGTATTGACATTACACTGATGAAGTTTGAAGCAAATCAGGTAAAAATAAGAGGGTGATCTCAAAGCATTTTAAAAGTGATACACTTCTTGCTGCCATTTGGTGGCGCTATAACTTTGACTCACAATAGTTACATCCATGTGATCAGACTACTACAACCAACACACTCCTGAAGTTTCATAAACATCAATCAATGTATGCAGAAGTTATAACACATTTCCTGTTTCCCTTTTCTCGCCATAAATTCGTTGCCTCGCCACGGCCAAACCGTTTGAGATATCCAAAATCCGTTTGCAATTAAACAACTTCAATGTGTTCGCAACAAGTTAAAAAAAGCTTGGTGTAAATTGGATAAACCCTGTAGGAGTAGTAGTATAAAATTCATAGCCTGTTTTTTCAAAAAATTAACATTCAAACCAAAATAGCTGACTTCCTGTTGGTCGGAGCTAATGAATGTAAATTAGAAAATTGTCCGGCTTGATGAGAATAATATGTGTACCGAGTTTGGTGACTGTAGGAAAAACTAACCCCCACTTTTGTCAAAAGGTGGCGCTACTGAGCCCCTCCACCACGCCCATTTCTATGGCTTTGTCCATGTCTACTGGTTGACAATATTGATGTGTGTGTCGAGTTTCATGCAATTTGAAGCATGTTAAGAGCCTCAAAAACACTCAAGAATATTATTACAGTTTGACCTGTTGCCATGGCAACAATATTTCAAATATCAAAAATCCTGTCATAGGTCTACATCTGCTGTGTATTGACATTACACTGATGAAGTTTGAAGCAAATCAGGTAAAAATAAGAGGGTGATCTCAAAACATTTCAAAAAGTGATACACTTCCTGCTGCCAGTTGGTGGCGCTATAACTTTGACTCACAATAGTCACATCCATGTGATCAGACTCCTATAACGAACACACTCGTGAAGTTTCATAAAGATCAATATATGTATTAAGACGTTATAACACATTTCCTGTTTCCTTTTTCTCGCCATAAATTCGTTGCCTCGCCACGGCCAAACCGTTCGAGATATCAAAAATCCCCTGGCAATTTTTAATCATCAGTGTCTTGACTTCATGCTGACCGAGTTTGGTGGCGATCGGATTAATCGTCTAGGAGGAGTATATCAAATTCCAGAGCATGCGTTTTTCAAACAACCCTTAATAGCTGACTTCCTGTTGGCGTGGCGATTAACTTAGAGCGCGAAAGTTGTTCGGCCCGATGAGGTCTATATGTGTACCGAGTTTCATACTAATACGTGCAAGCATGTTTAATATATGGACCAAATTTTCAGACTTTTTTCAAGGGGGCGCTGTCGAGCCCCCCTGCCACGCCCGGGTACCAGCCTCTCCGGCGTCCTAATGGCCGCGGATTCCAATGTGTGTGCCAATTTTCAAGAGTTTTTGAGCATGTTAAGGCCCCCAAAAAGCCCCGGAAGACGGAAAAAAAAATAAAAATAAAATAAAATAAAAAAATAAAAAAATAAATATAGCTGCGAGCAGCGATGGCGGGCCCAAGCCCGGTGGCACCGCCACCCCGGTGGCTTCGGGGCAACTGTGCACAGCGGGCAATAGGCACTTAAAACGGTTAAACATCAAAGGACTATGTCAAATTCACTCCACATTTACTGCACTACAAGGTGCCGCTATAGAGCCCCTCCTCCCTGCCCATTTTCAAAGGATTACATGTGCCAAGTTTTAACATTATTCTGATGAATTTTGAAGCAAATCAGGTAAAAATAAGAGGGTGATCTCAATGTATGCTGAAAGTGACACATTTTCTGCTTCCAGTTGGTGGCGCTATGACTTTGAATCACAATAGTCAAATCCATGTGATCAGCCTTGTACAACGAAGACTAAGCCAAAGTTTCATCAAAATCAATTAATGTATGCAGAAGTTATAACACTTTGTTTCCCTTTTCTTGCCATAAATTCGTTGCCTCGCCACGGCCAAACCGTTTGAGATATCCAAAATCCGTTTGCAATTAAACAACTTCAATGTGTTAGCAACAAGTTAAAAAAAGCTTGGTGTAAATTGGATAAACCCTGTAGGAGTAGTAGTATAAAATTCATAGCCTGTTTTTTCAAAAAATTAACATTCAAACCAAAATAGCTGACTTCCTGTTGGTCGGAGCTAATGAATGTAAATTAGAAAATTGTCCGGCTTGATGAGAATAATATGTGTACCGAGTTTGGTGACTGTAGGAAAAACTAACCCCCACTTTTGTCAAAAGGTGGCGCTACTGAGCCCCTCCACCACGCCCATTTCTATGGCTTTGTCCATGTCTACTGGTTGACAATATTGATGTGTGTGTCGAGTTTCATGCAATTTGAAGCATGTTAAGAGCCTCAAAAACACTCAAGAATATTATTACAGTTTGACCTGTTGCCATGGCAACAATATTTCAAATATCAAAAATCCTGTCATAGGTCTACATCTGCTGTGTATTGACATTACACTGATGAAGTTTGAAGCAAATCAGGTAAAAATAAGAGGGTGATCTCAAAGCATTTTAAAAGTGATACACTTCTTGCTGCCATTTGGTGGCGCTATAACTTTGACTCACAATAGTTACATCCATGTGATCAGACTACTACAACCAACACACTCCTGAAGTTTCATAAACATCAATCAATGTATGCAGAAGTTATAACACATTTCCTGTTTCCCTTTTCTCGCCATAAATTCGTTGCCTCGCCACGGCCAAACCGTTTGAGATATCCAAAATCCGTATGCAATTAAACAACTTCAATGTGTTCGCAACAAGTTAAAAAAGCTTGGTGTAAATTGGATAAACCCTGTAGGAGTAGTAGTATAAAATTCATAGCCTGTTTTTTCAAAAAATTAACATTCATACCAAAATAGCTGACTTCCTGTTGATCGGAGCTAATGAATGTAAATTAGAAAATTGTCCGGCTTGATGAGAATAATATGTGTACCGAGTTTGGTGACTGTAGGAAAAACTAACCCCCACTTTTGTCAAAAGGTGGCGCTACTGAGCCCCTCCACCACGCCCATTTCTATGGCTTTGTCCATGTCTACTGGTTGACAATATTGATGTGTGTGTCGAGTTTCATGCAATTTGAAGCATGTTAAGAGCCTCAAAAACACTCAAGAATATTATTACAGTTTGACCTGTTGCCATGGCAACAATATTTCAAATATCAAAAATCCTGTCATAGGTCTACATCTGCTGTGTATTGACATTACACTGATGAAGTTTGAAGCAAATCAGGTAAAAATAAGAGGGTGATCTCAAAACATTTCAAAAAGTGATACACTTCCTGCTGCCAGTTGGTGGCGCTATAACTTTGACTCACAATAGTCACATCCATGTGATCAGACTCCTATAACGAACACACTCGTGAAGTTTCATAAAGATCAATATATGTATTAAGACGTTATAACACATTTCCTGTTTCCTTTTTCTCGCCATAAATCCGTTGCCTCGCCACGGCCAAACCGTTCGAGATATCAAAAATCCCCTGGCAATTTTTAATCATCAGTGTCTTGACTTCATGCTGACCGAGTTTGGTGGCGATCGGATTAATCGTCTAGGAGGAGTATATCAAATTCCAGAGCATGCGTTTTTCAAACAACCCTTAATAGCTGACTTCCTGTTGGCGTGGCGATTAACTTAGAGCGCGAAAGTTGTTCGGCCCGATGAGGTCTATATGTGTACCGAGTTTCATACTAATACGTGCAAGCATGTTTAATATATGGACCAAATTTTCAGACTTTTTTCAAGGGGGCGCTGTCGAGCCCCCCTGCCACGCCCGGGTACCAGCCTCTCCGGCGTCCTAATGGCCGCGGATTCCAATGTGTGTGCCAATTTTCAAGAGTTTTTGAGCATGTTAAGGCCCACAAAAAGCCCCGGAAGACGGAAAAAAAAAAAAAAAAAAAAAAAAAAAAAAATAATAAATATAGCTGCGAGCAGCGATGGCGGGCCCAAGCCCGGTGGCACCGCCACCCCGGTGGCTTCAGGGCAACTGTGCACAGCGGGCAATAGGCACTTAAAACGGTTAAACATCAAAGGACTATGTCAAATTCACTCCACATTTACTGCACTACAAGGTGCCGCTATAGACCCCTTCCTCCCTGCCCATTTTCAAAGGATTACATGTGCCAAGTTTTAACATTATTCTGATGAATTTTGAAGCAAATCAGGTAAAAATAAGAGGGTGATCTCAATGTATGCTGAAAGTGACACATTTTCTGCTTCCAGTTGGTGGCGCTATGACTTTGAATCACAATAGTCAAATCCATGTGATCAGCCTTGTACAACGAAGACTAAGCCAAAGTTTCATCAAAATCAATTAATGTATGCAGAAGTTATAACACTTTGTTTCCCTTTTCTTGCCATAAATTCGTTGCCTCGCCACGGCCAAACCGTTTGAGATATCCAAAATCCGTTTGCAATTAAACAACTTCAATGTGTTAGCAACAAGTTAAAAAAAGCTTGGTGTAAATTGGATAAACCCTGTAGGAGTAGTAGTATAAAATTCATAGCCTGTTTTTTCAAAAAATTAACATTCAAACCAAAATAGCTGACTTCCTGTTGGTCGGAGCTAATGAATGTAAATTAGAAAATTGTCCGGCTTGATGAGAATAATATGTGTACCGAGTTTGGTGACTGTAGGAAAAACTAACCCCCACTTTTGTCAAAAGGTGGCGCTACTGAGCCCCTCCACCACGCCCATTTCTATGGCTTTGTCCATGTCTACTGGTTGACAATATTGATGTGTGTGTCGAGTTTCATGCAATTTGAAGCATGTTAAGAGCCTCAAAAACACTCAAGAATATTATTACAGTTTGACCTGTTGCCATGGCAACAATATTTCAAATATCAAAAATCCTGTCATAGGTCTACATCTGCTGTGTATTGACATTACACTGATGAAGTTTGAAGCAAATCAGGTAAAAATAAGAGGGTGATCTCAAAGCATTTTAAAAGTGATACACTTCTTGCTGCCATTTGGTGGCGCTATAACTTTGACTCACAATAGTTACATCCATGTGATCAGACTACTACAACCAACACACTCCTGAAGTTTCATAAACATCAATCAATGTATGCAGAAGTTATAACACATTTCCTGTTTCCCTTTTCTCGCCATAAATTCGTTGCCTCGCCACGGCCAAACCGTTTGAGATATCCAAAATCCGTTTGCAATTAAACAACTTCAATGTGTTCGCAACAAGTTAAAAAAAGCTTGGTGTAAATTGGATAAACCCTGTAGGAGTAGTAGTATAAAATTCATAGCCTGTTTTTTCAAAAAATTAACATTCAAACCAAAATAGCTGACTTCCTGTTGGTCGGAGCTAATGAATGTAAATTAGAAAATTGTCCGGCTTGATGAGAATAATATGTGTACCGAGTTTGGTGACTGTAGGAAAAACTAACCCCCACTTTTGTCAAAAGGTGGCGCTACTGAGCCCCTCCACCACGCCCATTTCTATGGCTTTGTCCATGTGTACTGGTTGACAATATTGATGTGTGTGTCGAGTTTCATGCAATTTGAAGCATGTTAAGAGCCTCAAAAACACTCAAGAATATTATTACAGTTTGACCTGTTGCCATGGCAACAATATTTCAAATATCAAAAATCCTGTCATAGGTCTACATCTGCTGTGTATTGACATTACACTGATGAAGTTTGAAGCAAATCAGGTAAAAATAAGAGGGTGATCTCAAAACATTTCAAAAAGTGATACACTTCCTGCTGCCAGTTGGTGGCGCTATAACTTTGACTCACAATAGTCACATCCATGTGATCAGACTCCTATAACGAACACACTCGTGAAGTTTCATAAAGATCAATATATGTATTAAGACGTTATAACACATTTCCTGTTTCCTTTTTCTCGCCATAAATTCGTTGCCTCGCCACGGCCAAACCGTTCGAGATATCAAAAATCCCCTGGCAATTTTTAATCATCAGTGTCTTGACTTCATGCTGACCGAGTTTGGTGGCGATCGGATTAATCGTCTAGGAGGAGTATATCAAATTCCAGAGCATGCGTTTTTCAAACAACCCTTAATAGCTGACTTCCTGTTGGCGTGGCGATTAACTTAGAGCGCGAAAGTTGTTCGGCCCGATGAGGTCTATATGTGTACCGAGTTTCATACTAATACGTGCAAGCATGTTTAATATATGGACCAAATTTTCAGACTTTTTTCAAGGGGGCGCTGTCGAGCCCCCCTGCCACGCCCGGGTACCAGCCTCTCCGGCGTCCTAATGGCCGCGGATTCCAATGTGTGTGCCAATTTTCAAGAGTTTTTGAGCATGTTAAGGCCCCCAAAAAGCCCCGGAAGACGGAAAAAAAAAAAATAAAATAAAAAAAAAAATAATAATAAATATAGCTGCGAGCAGCGATGGCGGGCCCAAGCCCGGTGGCACCGCCACCCCGGTGGCTTCAGGGCAACTGTGCACAGCGGGCAATAGGCACTTAAAACGGTTAAACATCAAAGGACTATGTCAAATTCACTCCACATTTACTGCACTACAAGGTGCCGCTATAGACCCCTTCCTCCCTGCCCATTTTCAAAGGATTACATGTGCCAAGTTTTAACATTATTCTGATGAATTTTGAAGCAAATCAGGTAAAAATAAGAGGGTGATCTCAATGTATGCTGAAAGTGACACATTTTCTGCTTCCAGTTGGTGGCGCTATGACTTTGAATCACAATAGTCAAATCCATGTGATCAGCCTTGTACAACGAAGACTAAGCCAAAGTTTCATCAAAATCAATTAATGTATGCAGAAGTTATAACACTTTGTTTCCCTTTTCTTGCCATAAATTCGTTGCCTCGCCACGGCCAAACCGTTTGAGATATCCAAAATCCGTTTGCAATTAAACAACTTCAATGTGTTAGCAACAAGTTAAAAAAAGCTTGGTGTAAATTGGATAAACCCTGTAGGAGTAGTAGTATAAAATTCATAGCCTGTTTTTTCAAAAAATTAACATTCAAACCAAAATAGCTGACTTCCTGTTGGTCGGAGCTAATGAATGTAAATTAGAAAATTGTCCGGCTTGATGAGAATAATATGTGTACCGAGTTTGGTGACTGTAGGAAAAACTAACCCCCCCACTTTTGTCAAAAGGTGGCGCTACTGAGCCCCTCCACCACGCCCATTTCTATGGCTTTGTCCATGTCTACTGGTTGACAATATTGATGTGTGTGTCGAGTTTCATGCAATTTGAAGCATGTTAAGAGCCTCAAAAACACTCAAGAATATTATTACAGTTTGACCTGTTGCCATGGCAACAATATTTCAAATATCAAAAATCCTGTCATAGGTCTACATCTGCTGTGTATTGACATTACACTGATGAAGTTTGAAGCAAATCAGGTAAAAATAAGAGGGTGATCTCAAAGCATTTTAAAAGTGATACACTTCTTGCTGCCATTTGGTGGCGCTATAACTTTGACTCACAATAGTTACATCCATGTGATCAGACTACTACAACCAACACACTCCTGAAGTTTCATAAACATCAATCAATGTATGCAGAAGTTATAACACATTTCCTGTTTCCCTTTTCTCGCCATAAATTCGTTGCCTCGCCACGGCCAAACCGTTTGAGATATCCAAAATCCGTATGCAATTAAACAACTTCAATGTGTTCGCAACAAGTTAAAAAAAGCTTGGTGTAAATTGGATAAACCCTGTAGGAGTAGTAGTATAAAATTCATAGCCTGTTTTTTCAAAAAATTAACATTCATACCAAAATAGCTGACTTCCTGTTGATCGGAGCTAATGAATGTAAATTAGAAAATTGTCCGGCTTGATGAGAATAATATGTGTACCGAGTTTGGTGACTGTAGGAAAAACTAACCCACCCACTTTTGTCAAAAGGTGGCGCTACTGAGCCCCTCCACCACGCCCATTTCTATGGCTTTGTCCATGTCTACTGGTTGACAATATTGATGTGTGTGTCGAGTTTCATGCAATTTGAAGCATGTTAAGAGCCTCAAAAACACTCAAGAATATTATTACAGTTTGACCTGTTGCCATGGCAACAATATTTCAAATATCAAAAATCCTGTCATAGGTCTACATCTGCTGTGTATTGACATTACACTGATGAAGTTTGAAGCAAATCAGGTAAAAATAAGAGGGTGATCTCAAAACATTTCAAAAAGTGATACACTTCCTGCTGCCAGTTGGTGGCGCTATAACTTTGACTCACAATAGTCACATCCATGTGATCAGACTCCTATAACGAACACACTCGTGAAGTTTCATAAAGATCAATATATGTATTAAGACGTTATAACACATTTCCTGTTTCCTTTTTCTCGCCATAAATCCGTTGCCTCGCCACGGCCAAACCGTTCGAGATATCAAAAATCCCCTGGCAATTTTTAATCATCAGTGTCTTGACTTCATGCTGACCGAGTTTGGTGGCGATCGGATTAATCGTCTAGGAGGAGTATATCAAATTCCAGAGCATGCGTTTTTCAAACAACCCTTAATAGCTGACTTCCTGTTGGCGTGGCGATTAACTTAGAGCGCGAAAGTTGTTCGGCCCGATGAGGTCTATATGTGTACCGAGTTTCATACTAATACGTGCAAGCATGTTTAATATATGGACCAAATTTTCAGACTTTTTTCAAGGGGGCGCTGTCGAGCCCACCTGCCACGCCCGGGTACCAGCCTCTCCGGCGTCCTTAGGGCCGCGGATTCCAATGTGTGTGCAAATTTTCAAGAGTTTTTTATCATGTTAAGGCCCACAAAAAGCCCCGGAAGACGGAAAAAAAAAAAAAAAAAAAAATAATAATAATAAATATAGCTGCGAGCAGCGATGGCGGGCCCAAGCCCGGTGGCACCGCCACCCCGGTGGCTTCAGGGCAACTGTGCACAGCGGGCAATAGGCACTTAAAACGGTTAAACATCAAAGGACTATGTCAAATTCACTCCACATTTACTGCACTACAAGGTGCCGCTATAGACCCCTTCCTCCCTGCCCATTTTCAAAGGATTACATGTGCCAAGTTTTAACATTATTCTGATGAATTTTGAAGCAAATCAGGTAAAAATAAGAGGGTGATCTCAATGTATGCTGAAAGTGACACATTTTCTGCTTCCAGTTGGTGGCGCTATGACTTTGAATCACAATAGTCAAATCCATGTGATCAGCCTTGTACAACGAAGACTAAGCCAAAGTTTCATCAAAATCAATTAATGTATGCAGAAGTTATAACACTTTGTTTCCCTTTTCTTGCCATAAATTCGTTGCCTCGCCACGGCCAAACCGTTTGAGATATCCAAAATCCGTTTGCAATTAAACAACTTCAATGTGTTAGCAACAAGTTAAAAAAAGCTTGGTGTAAATTGGATAAACCCTGTAGGAGTAGTAGTATAAAATTCATAGCCTGTTTTTTCAAAAAATTAACATTCAAACCAAAATAGCTGACTTCCTGTTGGTCGGAGCTAATGAATGTAAATTAGAAAATTGTCCGGCTTGATGAGAATAATATGTGTACCGAGTTTGGTGACTGTAGGAAAAACGAACCCCCCACTTTTGTCAAAAGGTGGCGCTACTGAGCCCCTCCACCACGCCCATTTCTATGGCTTTGTCCATGTCTACTGGTTGACAATATTGATGTGTGTGTCGAGTTTCATGCAATTTGAAGCATGTTAAGAGCCTCAAAAACACTCAAGAATATTATTACAGTTTGACCTGTTGCCATGGCAACAATATTTCAAATATCAAAAATCCTGTCATAGGTCTACATCTGCTGTGTATTGACATTACACTGATGAAGTTTGAAGCAAATCAGGTAAAAATAAGAGGGTGATCTCAAAGCATTTTAAAAGTGATACACTTCTTGCTGCCATTTGGTGGCGCTATAACTTTGACTCACAATAGTTACATCCATGTGATCAGACTACTACAACCAACACACTCCTGAAGTTTCATAAACATCAATCAATGTATGCAGAAGTTATAACACATTTCCTGTTTCCCTTTTCTCGCCATAAATTCGTTGCCTCGCCACGGCCAAACCGTTTGAGATATCCAAAATCCGTTTGCAATTAAACAACTTCAATGTGTTCGCAACAAGTTAAAAAAGCTTGGTGTAAATTGGATAAACCCTGTAGGAGTAGTAGTATAAAATTCATAGCCTGTTTTTTCAAAAAATTAACATTCAAACCAAAATAGCTGACTTCCTGTTGGTCGGAGCTAATGAATGTAAATTAGAAAATTGTCCGGCTTGATGAGAATAATATGTGTACCGAGTTTGGTGACTGTAGGAAAAACTAACCCCCACTTTTGTCAAAAGGTGGCGCTACTGAGCCCCTCCACCACGCCCATTTCTATGGCTTTGTCCATGTCTACTGGTTGACAATATTGATGTGTGTGTCGAGTTTCATGCAATTTGAAGCATGTTAAGAGCCTCAAAAACACTCAAGAATATTATTACAGTTTGACCTGTTGCCATGGCAACAATATTTCAAATATCAAAAATCCTGTCATAGGTCTACATCTGCTGTGTATTGACATTACACTGATGAAGTTTGAAGCAAATCAGGTAAAAATAAGAGGGTGATCTCAAAACATTTCAAAAAGTGATACACTTCCTGCTGCCAGTTGGTGGCGCTATAACTTTGACTCACAATAGTCACATCCATGTGATCAGACTCCTATAACGAACACACTCGCGAAGTTTCATAAAGATCAATATATGTATTAAGACGTTATAACACATTTCCTGTTTCCTTTTTCTCGCCATAAATTCGTTGCCTCGCCACGGCCAAACCGTTCGAGATATCAAAAATCCCCTGGCAATTTTTAATCATCAGTGTCTTGACTTCATGCTGACCGAGTTTGGTGGCGATCGGATTAATCGTCTAGGAGGAGTATATCAAATTCCAGAGCATGCGTTTTTCAAACAACCCTTAATAGCTGACTTCCTGTTGGCGTGGCGATTAACTTAGAGCGCGAAAGTTGTTCGGCCCGATGAGGTCTATATGTGTACCGAGTTTCATACTAATACGTGCAAGCATGTTTAATATATGGACCAAATTTTCAGACTTTTTTCAAGGGGGCGCTGTCGAGCCCCCCTGCCACGCCCGGGTACCAGCCTCTCCGGCGTCCTAATGGCCGCGGATTCCAATGTGTGTGCCAATTTTCAAGAGTTTTTGAGCATGTTAAGGCCCCCAAAAAGCCCCGGAAGACGAAAAAAAAAAAAAAATAAAATAAAATAAAAAAATAAAAAAATAAATATAGCTGCGAGCAGCGATGGCGGGCCCAAGCCCGGTGGCACCGCCACCCCGGTGGCTTCGGGGCAACTGTGCACAGCGGGCAATAGGCACTTAAAACGGTTAAACATCAAAGGACTATGTCAAATTCACTCCACATTTACTGCACTACAAGGTGCCGCTATAGAGCCCCTCCTCCCTGCCAATTTTCAAAGGATTACATGTGCCAAGTTTTAACATTATTCTGATGAATTTTGAAGCAAATCAGGTAAAAATAAGAGGGTGATCTCAATGTATGCTGAAAGTGACACATTTTCTGCTTCCAGTTGGTGGCGCTATGACTTTGAATCACAATAGTCAAATCCATGTGATCAGCCTTGTACAACGAAGACTAAGCCAAAGTTTCATCAAAATCAATTAATGTATGCAGAAGTTATAACACTTTGTTTCCCTTTTCTTGCCATAAATTCGTTGCCTCGCCACGGCCAAACCGTTTGAGATATCCAAAATCCGTTTGCAATTAAACAACTTCAATGTGTTAGCAACAAGTTAAAAAAAGCTTGGTGTAAATTGGATAAACCCTGTAGGAGTAGTAGTATAAAATTCATAGCCTGTTTTTTCAAAAAATTAACATTCAAACCAAAATAGCTGACTTCCTGTTGGTCGGAGCTAATGAATGTAAATTAGAAAATTGTCCGGCTTGATGAGAATAATATGTGTACCGAGTTTGGTGACTGTAGGAAAAACTAACCCCCCCACTTTTGTCAAAAGGTGGCGCTACTGAGCCCCTCCACCACGCCCATTTCTATGGCTTTGTCCATGTCTACTGGTTGACAATATTGATGTGTGTGTCGAGTTTCATGCAATTTGAAGCATGTTAAGAGCCTCAAAAACACTCAAGAATATTATTACAGTTTGACCTGTTGCCATGGCAACAATATTTCAAATATCAAAAATCCTGTCATAGGTCTACATCTGCTGTGTATTGACATTACACTGATGAAGTTTGAAGCAAATCAGGTAAAAATAAGAGGGTGATCTCAAAGCATTTTAAAAGTGATACACTTCTTGCTGCCATTTGGTGGCGCTATAACTTTGACTCACAATAGTTACATCCATGTGATCAGACTACTACAACCAACACACTCCTGAAGTTTCATAAACATCAATCAATGTATGCAGAAGTTATAACACATTTCCTGTTTCCCTTTTCTCGCCATAAATTCGTTGCCTCGCCACGGCCAAACCGTTTGAGATATCCAAAATCCGTATGCAATTAAACAACTTCAATGTGTTCGCAACAAGTTAAAAAAGCTTGGTGTAAATTGGATAAACCCTGTAGGAGTAGTAGTATAAAATTCATAGCCTGTTTTTTCAAAAAATTAACATTCATACCAAAATAGCTGACTTCCTGTTGATCGGAGCTAATGAATGTAAATTAGAAAATTGTCCGGCTTGATGAGAATAATATGTGTACCGAGTTTGGTGACTGTAGGAAAAACTAACCCCCACTTTTGTCAAAAGGTGGCGCTACTGAGCCCCTCCACCACGCCCATTTCTATGGCTTTGTCCATGTCTACTGGTTGACAATATTGATGTGTGTGTCGAGTTTCATGCAATTTGAAGCATGTTAAGAGCCTCAAAAACACTCAAGAATATTATTACAGTTTGACCTGTTGCCATGGCAACAATATTTCAAATATCAAAAATCCTGTCATAGGTCTACATCTGCTGTGTATTGACATTACACTGATGAAGTTTGAAGCAAATCAGGTAAAAATAAGAGGGTGATCTCAAAACATTTCAAAAAGTGATACACTTCCTGCTGCCAGTTGGTGGCGCTATAACTTTGACTCACAATAGTCACATCCATGTGATCAGACTCCTATAACGAACACACTCGTGAAGTTTCATAAAGATCAATATATGTATTAAGACGTTATAACACATTTCCTGTTTCCTTTTTCTCGCCATAAATCCGTTGCCTCGCCACGGCCAAACCGTTCGAGATATCAAAAATCCCCTGGCAATTTTTAATCATCAGTGTCTTGACTTCATGCTGACCGAGTTTGGTGGCGATCGGATTAATCGTCTAGGAGGAGTATATCAAATTCCAGAGCATGCGTTTTTCAAACAACCCTTAATAGCTGACTTCCTGTTGGCGTGGCGATTAACTTAGAGCGCGAAAGTTGTTCGGCCCGATGAGGTCTATATGTGTACCGAGTTTCATACTAATACGTGCAAGCATGTTTAATATATGGACCAAATTTTCAGACTTTTTTCAAGGGGGCGCTGTCGAGCCCCCCTGCCACGCCCGGGTACCAGCCTCTCCGGCGTCCTAATGGCCGCGGATTCCAATGTGTGTGCCAATTTTCAAGAGTTTTTGAGCATGTTAAGGCCCACAAAAAGCCCCGGAAGACGGAAAAAAAAAAAAAAAAAAAAAAAAAAAAAAAAATAAAAATAAATATAGCTGCGAGCAGCGATGGCGGGCCCAAGCCCGGTGGCACCGCCACCCCGGTGGCTTCAGGGCAACTGTGCACAGCGGGCAATAGGCACTTAAAACGGTTAAACATCAAAGGACTATGTCAAATTCACTCCACATTTACTGCACTACAAGGTGCCGCTATAGACCCCTTCCTCCCTGCCCATTTTCAAAGGATTACATGTGCCAAGTTTTAACATTATTCTGATGAATTTTGAAGCAAATCAGGTAAAAATAAGAGGGTGATCTCAATGTATGCTGAAAGTGACACATTTTCTGCTTCCAGTTGGTGGCGCTATGACTTTGAATCACAATAGTCAAATCCATGTGATCAGCCTTGTACAACGAAGACTAAGCCAAAGTTTCATCAAAATCAATTAATGTATGCAGAAGTTATAACACTTTGTTTCCCTTTTCTTGCCATAAATTCGTTGCCTCGCCACGGCCAAACCGTTTGAGATATCCAAAATCCGTTTGCAATTAAACAACTTCAATGTGTTAGCAACAAGTTAAAAAAAGCTTGGTGTAAATTGGATAAACCCTGTAGGAGTAGTAGTATAAAATTCATAGCCTGTTTTTTCAAAAAATTAACATTCAAACCAAAATAGCTGACTTCCTGTTGGTCGGAGCTAATGAATGTAAATTAGAAAATTGTCCGGCTTGATGAGAATAATATGTGTACCGAGTTTGGTGACTGTAGGAAAAACTAACCCCCACTTTTGTCAAAAGGTGGCGCTACTGAGCCCCTCCACCACGCCCATTTCTATGGCTTTGTCCATGTCTACTGGTTGACAATATTGATGTGTGTGTCGAGTTTCATGCAATTTGAAGCATGTTAAGAGCCTCAAAAACACTCAAGAATATTATTACAGTTTGACCTGTTGCCATGGCAACAATATTTCAAATATCAAAAATCCTGTCATAGGTCTACATCTGCTGTGTATTGACATTACACTGATGAAGTTTGAAGCAAATCAGGTAAAAATAAGAGGGTGATCTCAAAGCATTTTAAAAGTGATACACTTCTTGCTGCCATTTGGTGGCGCTATAACTTTGACTCACAATAGTTACATCCATGTGATCAGACTACTACAACCAACACACTCCTGAAGTTTCATAAACATCAATCAATGTATGCAGAAGTTATAACACATTTCCTGTTTCCCTTTTCTCGCCATAAATTCGTTGCCTCGCCACGGCCAAACCGTTTGAGATATCCAAAATCCGTATGCAATTAAACAACTTCAATGTGTTCGCAACAAGTTAAAAAAGCTTGGTGTAAATTGGATAAACCCTGTAGGAGTAGTAGTATAAAATTCATAGCCTGTTTTTTCAAAAAATTAACATTCATACCAAAATAGCTGACTTCCTGTTGATCGGAGCTAATGAATGTAAATTAGAAAATTGTCCGGCTTGATGAGAATAATATGTGTACCGAGTTTGGTGACTGTAGGAAAAACTAACCCCCACTTTTGTCAAAAGGTGGCGCTACTGAGCCCCTCCACCACGCCCATTTCTATGGCTTTGTCCATGTCTACTGGTTGACAATATTGATGTGTGTGTCGAGTTTCATGCAATTTGAAGCATGTTAAGAGCCTCAAAAACACTCAAGAATATTATTACAGTTTGACCTGTTGCCATGGCAACAATATTTCAAATATCAAAAATCCTGTCATAGGTCTACATCTGCTGTGTATTGACATTACACTGATGAAGTTTGAAGCAAATCAGGTAAAAATAAGAGGGTGATCTCAAAACATTTCAAAAAGTGATACACTTCCTGCTGCCAGTTGGTGGCGCTATAACTTTGACTCACAATAGTCACATCCATGTGATCAGACTCCTATAACGAACACACTCGTGAAGTTTCATAAAGATCAATATATGTATTAAGACGTTATAACACATTTCCTGTTTCCTTTTTCTCGCCATAAATCCGTTGCCTCGCCACGGCCAAACCGTTCGAGATATCAAAAATCCCCTGGCAATTTTTAATCATCAGTGTCTTGACTTCATGCTGACCGAGTTTGGTGGCGATCGGATTAATCGTCTAGGAGGAGTATATCAAATTCCAGAGCATGCGTTTTTCAAACAACCCTTAATAGCTGACTTCCTGTTGGCGTGGCGATTAACTTAGAGCGCGAAAGTTGTTCGGCCCGATGAGGTCTATATGTGTACCGAGTTTCATACTAATACGTGCAAGCATGTTTAATATATGGACCAAATTTTCAGACTTTTTTCAAGGGGGCGCTGTCGAGCCCCCCTGCCACGCCCGGGTACCAGCCTCTCCGGCGTCCTAATGGCCGCGGATTCCAATGTGTGTGCCAATTTTCAAGAGTTTTTGAGCATGTTAAGGCCCACAAAAAGCCCCGGAAGACGAAAAAAAAAAAAAAAAAAAAAAAAATAATAATAAATATAGCTGCGAGCAGCGATGGCGGGCCCAAGCCCGGTGGCACCGCCACCCCGGTGGCTTCAGGGCAACTGTGCACAGCGGGCAATAGGCACTTAAAACGGTTAAACATCAAAGGACTATGTCAAATTCACTCCACATTTACTGCACTACAAGGTGCCGCTATAGACCCCTTCCTCCCTGCCCATTTTCAAAGGATTACATGTGCCAAGTTTTAACATTATTCTGATGAATTTTGAAGCAAATCAGGTAAAAATAAGAGGGTGATCTCAATGTATGCTGAAAGTGACACATTTTCTGCTTCCAGTTGGTGGCGCTATGACTTTGAATCACAATAGTCAAATCCATGTGATCAGCCTTGTACAACGAAGACTAAGCCAAAGTTTCATCAAAATCAATTAATGTATGCAGAAGTTATAACACTTTGTTTCCCTTTTCTTGCCATAAATTCGTTGCCTCGCCACGGCCAAACCGTTTGAGATATCCAAAATCCGTTTGCAATTAAACAACTTCAATGTGTTAGCAACAAGTTAAAAAAAGCTTGGTGTAAATTGGATAAACCCTGTAGGAGTAGTAGTATAAAATTCATAGCCTGTTTTTTCAAAAAATTAACATTCAAACCAAAATAGCTGACTTCCTGTTGGTCGGAGCTAATGAATGTAAATTAGAAAATTGTCCGGCTTGATGAGAATAATATGTGTACCGAGTTTGGTGACTGTAGGAAAAACTAACCCCCACTTTTGTCAAAAGGTGGCGCTACTGAGCCCCTCCACCACGCCCATTTCTATGGCTTTGTCCATGTCTACTGGTTGACAATATTGATGTGTGTGTCGAGTTTCATGCAATTTGAAGCATGTTAAGAGCCTCAAAAACACTCAAGAATATTATTACAGTTTGACCTGTTGCCATGGCAACAATATTTCAAATATCAAAAATCCTGTCATAGGTCTACATCTGCTGTGTATTGACATTACACTGATGAAGTTTGAAGCAAATCAGGTAAAAATAAGAGGGTGATCTCAAAGCATTTTAAAAGTGATACACTTCTTGCTGCCATTTGGTGGCGCTATAACTTTGACTCACAATAGTTACATCCATGTGATCAGACTACTACAACCAACACACTCCTGAAGTTTCATAAACATCAATCAATGTATGCAGAAGTTATAACACATTTCCTGTTTCCCTTTTCTCGCCATAAATTCGTTGCCTCGCCACGGCCAAACCGTTTGAGATATCCAAAATCCGTTTGCAATTAAACAACTTCAATGTGTTCGCAACAAGTTAAAAAAGCTTGGTGTAAATTGGATAAACCCTGTAGGAGTAGTAGTATAAAATTCATAGCCTGTTTTTTCAAAAAATTAACATTCAAACCAAAATAGCTGACTTCCTGTTGGTCGGAGCTAATGAATGTAAATTAGAAAATTGTCCGGCTTGATGAGAATAATATGTGTACCGAGTTTGGTGACTGTAGGAAAAACTAACCCCCCACTTTTGTCAAAAGGTGGCGCTACTGAGCCCCTCCACCACGCCCATTTCTATGGCTTTGTCCATGTGTACTGGTTGACAATATTGATGTGTGTGTCGAGTTTCATGCAATTTGAAGCATGTTAAGAGCCTCAAAAACACTCAAGAATATTATTACAGTTTGACCTGTTGCCATGGCAACAATATTTCAAATATCAAAAATCCTGTCATAGGTCTACATCTGCTGTGTATTGACATTACACTGATGAAGTTTGAAGCAAATCAGGTAAAAATAAGAGGGTGATCTCAAAACATTTCAAAAAGTGATACACTTCCTGCTGCCAGTTGGTGGCGCTATAACTTTGACTCACAATAGTCACATCCATGTGATCAGACTCCTATAACGAACACACTCGTGAAGTTTCATAAAGATCAATATATGTATTAAGACGTTATAACACATTTCCTGTTTCCTTTTTCTCGCCATAAATTCGTTGCCTCGCCACGGCCAAACCGTTCGAGATATCAAAAATCCCCTGGCAATTTTTAATCATCAGTGTCTTGACTTCATGCTGACCGAGTTTGGTGGCGATCGGATTAATCGTCTAGGAGGAGTATATCAAATTCCAGAGCATGCGTTTTTCAAACAACCCTTAATAGCTGACTTCCTGTTGGCGTGGCGATTAACTTAGAGCGCGAAAGTTGTTCGGCCCGATGAGGTCTATATGTGTACCGAGTTTCATACTAATACGTGCAAGCATGTTTAATATATGGACCAAATTTTCAGACTTTTTTCAAGGGGGCGCTGTCGAGCCCCCCTGCCACGCCCGGGTACCAGCCTCTCCGGCGTCCTAATGGCCGCGGATTCCAATGTGTGTGCCAATTTTCAAGAGTTTTTGAGCATGTTAAGGCCCCCAAAAAGCCCCGGAAGACGGAAAAAAAAAAAATAAAAATAAAAAAAAAATAATAATAAATATAGCTGCGAGCAGCGATGGCGGGCCCAAGCCCGGTGGCACCGCCACCCCGGTGGCTTCAGGGCAACTGTGCACAGCGGGCAATAGGCACTTAAAACGGTTAAACATCAAAGGACTATGTCAAATTCACTCCACATTTACTGCACTACAAGGTGCCGCTATAGACCCCTTCCTCCCTGCCCATTTTCAAAGGATTACATGTGCCAAGTTTTAACATTATTCTGATGAATTTTGAAGCAAATCAGGTAAAAATAAGAGGGTGATCTCAATGTATGCTGAAAGTGACACATTTTCTGCTTCCAGTTGGTGGCGCTATGACTTTGAATCACAATAGTCAAATCCATGTGATCAGCCTTGTACAACGAAGACTAAGCCAAAGTTTCATCAAAATCAATTAATGTATGCAGAAGTTATAACACTTTGTTTCCCTTTTCTTGCCATAAATTCGTTGCCTCGCCACGGCCAAACCGTTTGAGATATCCAAAATCCGTTTGCAATTAAACAACTTCAATGTGTTAGCAACAAGTTAAAAAAAGCTTGGTGTAAATTGGATAAACCCTGTAGGAGTAGTAGTATAAAATTCATAGCCTGTTTTTTCAAAAAATTAACATTCAAACCAAAATAGCTGACTTCCTGTTGGTCGGAGCTAATGAATGTAAATTAGAAAATTGTCCGGCTTGATGAGAATAATATGTGTACCGAGTTTGGTGACTGTAGGAAAAACTAACCCCCCCACTTTTGTCAAAAGGTGGCGCTACTGAGCCCCTCCACCACGCCCATTTCTATGGCTTTGTCCATGTCTACTGGTTGACAATATTGATGTGTGTGTCGAGTTTCATGCAATTTGAAGCATGTTAAGAGCCTCAAAAACACTCAAGAATATTATTACAGTTTGACCTGTTGCCATGGCAACAATATTTCAAATATCAAAAATCCTGTCATAGGTCTACATCTGCTGTGTATTGACATTACACTGATGAAGTTTGAAGCAAATCAGGTAAAAATAAGAGGGTGATCTCAAAGCATTTTAAAAGTGATACACTTCTTGCTGCCATTTGGTGGCGCTATAACTTTGACTCACAATAGTTACATCCATGTGATCAGACTACTACAACCAACACACTCCTGAAGTTTCATAAACATCAATCAATGTATGCAGAAGTTATAACACATTTCCTGTTTCCCTTTTCTCGCCATAAATTCGTTGCCTCGCCACGGCCAAACCGTTTGAGATATACAAAATCCGTTTGCAATTAAACAACTTCAATGTGTTCGCAACAAGTTAAAAAAAGCTTGGTGTAAATTGGATAAACCCTGTAGGAGTAGTAGTATAAAATTCATAGCCTGTTTTTTCAAAAAATTAACATTCAAACCAAAATAGCTGACTTCCTGTTGGTCGGAGCTAATGAATGTAAATTAGAAAATTGTCCGGCTTGATGAGAATAATATGTGTACCGAGTTTGGTGACTGTAGGAAAAACTAACCCCCACTTTTGTCAAAAGGTGGCGCTACTGAGCCCCTCCACCACGCCCATTTCTATGGCTTTGTCCATGTCTACTGGTTGACAATATTGATGTGTGTGTCGAGTTTCATGCAATTTGAAGCATGTTAAGAGCCTCAAAAACACTCAAGAATATTATTACAGTTTGACCTGTTGCCATGGCAACAATATTTCAAATATCAAAAATCCTGTCATAGGTCTACATCTGCTGTGTATTGACATTACACTGATGAAGTTTGAAGCAAATCAGGTAAAAATAAGAGGGTGATCTCAAAACATTTCAAAAAGTGATACACTTCCTGCTGCCAGTTGGTGGCGCTATAACTTTGACTCACAATAGTCACATCCATGTGATCAGACTCCTATAACGAACACACTCGTGAAGTTTCATAAAGATCAATATATGTATTAAGACGTTATAACACATTTCCTGTTTCCTTTTTCTCGCCATAAATTCGTTGCCTCGCCACGGCCAAACCGTTCGAGATATCAAAAATCCCCTGGCAATTTTTAATCATCAGTGTCTTGACTTCATGCTGACCGAGTTTGGTGGCGATCGGATTAATCGTCTAGGAGGAGTATATCAAATTCCAGAGCATGCGTTTTTCAAACAACCCTTAATAGCTGACTTCCTGTTGGCGTGGCGATTAACTTAGAGCGCGAAAGTTGTTTGGCCCGATGAGGTCTATATGTGTACCGAGTTTCATACTAATACGTGCAAGCATGTTTAATATATGGACCAAATTTTCAGACTTTTTTCAAGGGGGCGCTGTCGAGCCCCCCTGCCACGCCCGGGTACCAGCCTCTCCGGCGTCCTAATGGCCGCGGATTCCAATGTGTGTGCCAATTTTCAAGAGTTTTTGAGCATGTTAAGGCCCCCAAAAAGCCCCGGAAGACGGAAAAAAAAAAATAAAAAAAAAAAATAAAAAAATAATAATAATCCTTAGAAGAACAAGAGGGCCCTGCGCGAATTTTCGCTTGGGCCCTAATAATCCTTAGAAGAACAAGAGGGCCCTGCGCGAATTTTCGCTTGGGCCCTAATAATCCTTAGAAGAACAAGAGGGCCCTGCGCGAATTTTCGCTTGGGCCCTAATAATCCTTAGAAGAACAAGAGGGCCCTGCGCGAATTTTCGCTTGGGCCCTAATAATCCTTAGAAGAACAAGAGGGCCCTGCGCGCTTAATTCGCTTGGGCCCTAATAATAAACTGAGCAATTCCAATAGGGTCCTCACACCATCGGTGCTCGGGCCCTAAAAAGAAACGGAGCAATTCCAATAGGGTCCTCACACCATCGGTGCTCGGGCCCTAATTAGAAAAACTTAAACTTGAACAAATTTAATCATGCGCATGCGCCACAATACTACGTCATGACGGCGCATTACTTCACCAGAGTTTGAAAAATGCACCTTCAGCCATCTTTCTGTGATCGCGATGCGCGAGGCAACTTTGCTGATCAAAGAAGAAAACAAAGGAGCGCACGTTTGGATGACTACAAATGAGACGTTATGTATTACAAATAAAGAAGCAAGTAAGTATCTTGATATATGCTCTCTTTATTTTTATTTTTTTCACCGGAACATCTTATGTTCTTATGAGTGTAACTTATTTAGTTTAATCGCAATATGGAGGTGAATTAATCATGTTTCCTGTAATTTATTTATGATTGCATTATAATAATTTCTTATACAATATGAACGTGGTCGCGTGTGTGGGCGTGTTCAAAGAACACTGAACTCTGACTTTTTAAATCATTTTAAATGACTTTAAGTTAAATTTACAAAACTAAATTCAAAGATCTGATCTTGTAACATTTAAAGACAATACATTTAATCGCTATTATAACCACCAGTAATGCTTATAATCTATTTTTCTTTTTGCATTTGAAAAGTTAGTTGTTCAATTACTGTTTGTGTTTGTAATATGTAATATTTTTGTGCTTATCTGTTGTTTTATATATTCATTTTGTAGGATCAGTACAGATTTGTTATTGGAGATACAGTGCAAGCTGTGTGGAATCAAAGACCTGTATTGATGAGGTGATGTTCCATGTTTTTCCATTAATTCAGCCACCCTGATCACACACTACAAGCTAAAACACTGCCATCAACTGTCCTTATGGCTTTTAAATGCTTTGAATCTTTTCTGTTTGCAAGTAATAAATTCTCACCTGTGCACTTACAAATCCCCATCTAATCATTATATATTTATATTTATATATAATGATATTATTATATAATTATTTTCAAAGCAAAACCCCTCAATTTGCTTGGGCCTTGGGTTATTTATCTATATTTGTGTAATTGATAAAGTTATGTTTAATTCCTTGTAAAGTATAAAAATGTTTATAAAAATGTTCTCTATTTTGAAAGGCCAGTGTCAGTGAAGATGGTGTGGTCACTGGAATCCTGGTGTTTGTGGGAAATGTGAAGGAGCTTCTCCCAGGATTCTACTACAGTGTTGTCCTGATGACTGAGGTAATTCATCTTGGGTGATGCAGTTGCGGTCAAAAGTTTACTTACACCTTGCAGAATAAACTGCTTCATCAGGGAAGTACTAAATAAAGAAACAAATACAATGCTAATTTGTATGATTTGTTTGTTTTATAATAAAGTTATGATTATGTAATCATATTTCTACTCTAAATTGTTTTTTGAAATATAAACATTTAAATTGTAGCTGTCATAAATTATGTATTCAAACATTAAATACATAAATTAATTATAAAAAAAATATTTAAAATAAAATTATAATGAATATGTAACGTGGTGCATATAATTAGCAGTATGCTCCTCTCTATAGCTGACTAATGAGTTTATGCTGAATATGATTTTTCTGAAGTAAATGTGATGTTACGTGACATTGTTTACAAGCTGTTTCATTGACGTCTTTCCACGCGTTGAAACACTGATTGAGCGATTAAATGTGACGTGTTATGGATCAGTTGTACTGTATCTTGTAACATACCTTCAGATGTTCATTCATATTTATTTCACACTGTAACTGATATTAAAGTGGAGGAGATGATCGTTACACAGTAAACATCTTGGCCACAAGCTTCAATCACTATCAGCAACTCTTTGCCTTTAGGGAATACCAAATGGGTTTTTATTATTTTCAAACCTACAAAGGTGGATATAAACTTTGGAGTTCTGTATATATATATATCTATATCTATTGATTTCATTCGATTGAACCAATTATAATAACGGACTGACTCTTACTTCTTTTTTGTTTTTTTTTTCCTCCAGGTATTTTTTTTTTTACTTTCTTGCCTCTTTGGAACATGTTCATTTATGCATGCTGTGTAGAGGTGGTTCGCAGCTTCATGGACATTTAAGGTTTTCTGCCGATGAAGAGCTTCTGGGACATTGACATAAACAGCACTTTTTCATACAACTTAAAAAAAGGTGGTGACAGACAATTTTGGTTTTCTTGTTTTTGTGCCTTTGGAATTCATTGTTTTTTTTGTTTGTTTTGTTTTTTCTTTTCAAAATTACATTCACTGTAATGCTGGAGTAAGATTTTAGAAGAAACCTTTTTGTCCTGTTTAATGTTTGTGCTAGTAAGGGTTGCAGAGCTTATAAGTAACAAGGTTTACAAAAGGTAACACTTTACAAAAGGTCTTGCTTGTTAAGATCAATTAATATATTAGATAACATTATCTATGTGCATTGACTTTTTTTTTTACAGTATTTATCAATATTTGTTAACATTATGCAATAAAAAAAAAATTTCTCAAGTTAATAAAATGTATAGTTATTGTTCATGTTAGTTTACAGTGCATTATCTATTAACATATGCAACTTTTGATTTTAATAATGCATACGTAATATTAACTAGGATTTATAAATGCTTAAAGTATTTTTCATTCATAGTTCATGTTAACTAAAGTAGTTAACTAATAGAAAATTATTGTACAGTGTTACCCAAAGTTTTGAATCTTTTCTTTTCTTTACATTTTGTTTGTATTAATTCATGGGTGTTATCTTATTTATCATCTTATACAGAATGATTTTATCTGAAAATGTAAAAATGCAGAAGATTGTGATGGGTAGGTTTAGGTACCTTTGTATGTGATGGAGAAAATTATAGTGCATATAAGCCTCACTGTCCTCCAGACTCTTTCTAAATGAGAGTTAAAGTGTTGTAATTGTTTGTGATTGTGTATAGTGTTTCTTGGGTTTTTCTTGCGCATCAACAAAAAGGTTTTTGTGCATTTGTTTTAGAGATTATTTTGTCAGTAAATGTAAAGGGTTTCAATTTGCATTTGTGTTGATTGTAATATTTTGAAATATACTAAATTGTAACTTCATTATTATATGTACAAAAAATGTAATTACAAATGTATTAAATTATATAATAGTGTGCATGTAAATTACATTAAAGTATATTTAAGTTCGCATTAATTGCTTGTCAGTACATTCGGAAGTATACTTTTACCATATTTTGAAGTACATAAAAAATTGTATTAAAGTCCTACTTAAGTGCTTTAAAAAAAATCACTCAGAAGTTCAACTTATTGCATTTAATATGAACTTAATCTGTGATATATTTAAAATTAATTACAAATAGAATGCACTTAAGCGGCTGAAAAAATTACATTTAATTCACACTTAAGTGTATTGATAACTGATATTAAAATATATTTTAGTTCACATTAATTGCTTGTTAGTGCATTGGGCAGTGCACTTTAACTATATTTTAAAGGTACTAGAAGCAATTACGAAGGTTGTCATAAAGTTGTATTAAAGTACCACTTAAGTTGTTCAAAAAAATCACTCAAAAGTTCAACTTATTGCATTTAATATTAACTTAATCTGTGATATATTTGAAATTGATTACAAATAGATTGCACTTAAGCGGATGAAACATTACATTTAATTCACACTTAAGTGTATTGATATCTGATATTAAAATATATTTTAGTTCACATTAATTGCTTGTTAGTGCATTGGGCAGTGCACTTCAACTATATTTTAAAGGTACTAGAAGCAATTACAAAGGTTGTCATAAAGTTGTATTAAAGTACCACTTAAGTTGTTCAAAAAAATCACTCTTAAGTTCAACTTATTGCATTTAATATGAACTTAATATGTGATATATTTGAAATTAAGTACAGATATAATGCACTTAAGCGATGAAAACATTACATTTAATTCACACTTAAGTGTTTTCTTTTAAAGTATATTATTTTTGCAATAAGTACACTTTATAAAAGTATACTAAAGTGCACTTTTTTTTCACAAGGGCAGACTTTGTGAATGAGGGTCAGTATAAAGCAGGTTTTGCACAAAAGTTGCTCCTGAGGGATGGAGCAGTGCCAACTGTTTGTGATCCAGCTACACCTCCAGAAGAAGTAAGTATCACGTGTTTGTTTTCCAAATCGCCTTTCTGAAAGAGCTTCTTGGCACTCTGTGAGGCTAATGTTGCTAAAGCTACCATTTTCTGTCTGTTTTCACTGATGCTGCCTTTACGTGCTACCAGAATGATCGTTAATAGGAATGTAGTAGTTAAAAATTGCATATTAAAGCAATGTGAAGTCGATAACTTTAATTTGTCATGCTCATAATCACATATGGGACCGTGATAGCATGCGATGGCACCATGAGACCAGCTATGTTGTTATTTTATCGCGCCGTGCTCCCCGTCTGTGTAATTCATAAATGTTCATTTATTATGCACAGTACAATCAGATGACTGACTTTTAAATTGAGTATGTTTTCTGTAAAGATATCAGGCTTTTACTAATAGTGGAATGTTTATTTGCAAAGGCCAGCACATCAGAACAGAGCAGCCAAACAAGGGATATTGCTTGCCAGACAGACGCATAACTGCTGACCTATTTTTTTTATTGCTGTCATGCCGGAGCACGAGCTCTAGAAGCTCCGTCCTCGTCTGAAAAGGGGGGTGGGAGCACCAGGTCATTTGCATTTAAAGGGACAAACACAAAAACAGCACGTTTTGGCTCATACCAATTTCAACAAGCTATAAAAAAATTATCTGTATGGTGTTTTGAGCTAAAACTTCACATACACACTCTGGGGACATCAGAGACTTATTTTACATCTTGTAAAAGGGGGCATAATAGGTCCTCTTTAAGTCCCGGTAGTGAAATTTAAAGGTGCCATAGAATTGAAAATTGAATTTACCTTGGCATAGTTGAATAACAAGAGTTCAGTACATGGGAATGACATACAGTGAGTCTCAAACACCATTGTTTCCTCCTTCTTATGTAAAACTTATTTGTTTAAAAGACCTCCGAAGAACAGGCGAAT
The DNA here is from genome assembly GCF_024489055.1 of Chanodichthys erythropterus. NCBI lineage: Eukaryota > Metazoa > Chordata > Actinopteri > Cypriniformes > Xenocyprididae > Chanodichthys > Chanodichthys erythropterus. The sequence goes on from NC_090229.1 coordinate 140,272, forward strand.
CTCAACATAACACAGACTGTGACGCAACAGTCGGGATCATTAATATGTACACCCCCAATATTTGCATATGCCAGCCTATGTTCAAGGCATTAGACAAGGGCAGGCAGTAGCTATTAACATCTGGATCTGTGCACAGAGATGAATCATCAGACGTTATGCAGGTAAGCAAGCAAGAACAACAGCGAAAAATGGCAGATGGAGCAATAATAACTGACATGATCCGTGATTTGTAAATCGTCTTTCTAAATGTTTCATTAGCATGTTGCTAATGTACTGTTAAATGTGGTTAAAGTTACCATTTTTTCTTACTGTATTCACGGAGACAAGAGCCGTAGTTATTTTCTTTTTTAAACACTTGCAGTCTGTATAATTCATAAACACAACTTCATTCTTTATAAACCTCTCCAACAGTGTGTAATGTTAGCTTTAGCCACGGAGCACTATCAAACTCATTCAGAATCAAATGTTGTCAGGTGGGAAGGAGTGAGGACTCAATTTGCAGGGAAGAGGGCTTTTATTAATAATAAAAAATAAAACAAAAACACAACAAAAACTACCCCGTGGGGGAAAACAGACTTGACAAAAACAGGACACAACTTGACTTGGCTTGACTTGACTTGACTGAAAACACCAGGAAAAATATGACAACGAACCAGCACAGGACTGCAAACACAAGGAGAATAAATAGGAGAGCAAATGAGGCAGGTAATGAGGGAGGACAGGTGGGGCAAATCAACCAATAATGAGGTAACAAGGTGGGCGGGGTCAAGACAATAGACATGAGCACATGGCACAAGAAACACGTGACAAGCCATGTGCTCACACCAAACAAAACAAAGACACAAGCACATGGCCAATGAAGACAAATCACAAGCCATGTGCTTACACAAGACGAGACATGAACACGCAACTATGAGAGAACCCATAAGTCACGTGTTCACACAAAACGAAACATGAGAGCACGCAGCCCGTGAAACACAGACTGCGTGCTACACAAGACAACAACACAACATGAAAGTTCGCGGCAGGTGGAAATAACCGCGTGCTACACAAAACATGAGACAAGAGCGCACGGCAAGTGAAAGTACACCCAACCGTGCACTCACAATAAGGACAGGACTGGGAGCGCGAGTGTCCGAATCCCGACACGAAACCGAAACCAAACTAGACACAAGTGCCGGGATCCGAACGCCACGCTCCCAACATGAAACAAGGCACGCAGACAAGAGAGCGCACGGCCCGAGAACACTCGAGACCGTACGCTCACACAAAAACAAGACAAGAACGGGAGTGTCAGAGCTCTGTCACAAAACCAAGAAATAAACTAGACGCTTGATGAACACTTTGTAAAGATCCATTTTGAGGTTATATTAGCTGTGTGAACTTTGTTTATTCAATGTATTATAGAGTCGAGAGCTCGGGGCCGGGAGTTCAAGGATTTAAAGGGGAAGCATCCTGAATCGGCGCATTTATAATGATGCCCCAAAATAGGCAGTTAAAAAAATTAATTAAAAAAAAAATCTATGGGGTATTTTGAGCTGAAACTTCAGAGACACATTCAGGGGACACCTTAGACTTACATTACATCTTGTGAAAAAACGTTCTAGGTCACCTTTAAGGTTTATGTTAAAATTTGTCATCTAAAAGCTCCATAAATATAAACACTGTGTCATTATACACCTTAAAAAATAACGAATGAATAATATTATTTAATGAAAAATTATAAAGCATAGGTCCAAACACCATTTTTGGTTATGTCCCACACCTGTAGTTTCAATGCTGAGATGCGTAAAATTAGCTAATTCCTTTTACAATATGACTGTTACGGTACACAGGAGTCGGACACAGATGTAAACAGGTAATGGTCTTTTATTGACACCAGTAGAGCAAATAGAGCAAAATAGCAGTGATAAGGTAAGCAGCAATGGATTAGGAGATGGATATATGAGATGAATGGAGATAGTTACGGTCCTTTTCTTTTCAGATGTGGGAATCCATGAACACGCTGGAGCTGGAGATCGCTGGAGAAGGGTAGAGCACTCACACACAGGAGACAAGGCACACAGAGGGAAGGAGACAGGTAAGTATGGAGTGGGGAGTCCTTGAGGTAAGCATTAACGTGAGTATCTGCAAACGAGACCGGACGTGGAGTGCTGTGTGTGCGTGCTCTTTGTAGTGCTGTTGATTGGTGCAATGATGAGGTGCAGGTGGCGGTGATCAGTACTCTGGAGATGGAGTGCGCTGTGATTGGTGGATGTTGGAGCCTGACGTGTCTGTGTCTATCAGGGTGACTGTCGTGGAAAGTTTGAAGTAGGTTGGGATCAAGGATGTCCTTTCTTGGAACCCAGGAGCGTTCCTCAGGGCCATAGCCTTCCCAATCGACCAAGTACTCCAGCTGACCACCACGGCGCCGGGAGTCCAAGATCTCGTGGACCTCATATGCTGCACCATCTTCCAGGATGAGTGGAAGGGGGGGTTCGGCGGGAGTCACGTCAGGCCCTGTGGAGAGAACAGAAGGGTGATAAGGCTTGAGGAGTAAGACGTGGAAAGTTGGGTGAATACGATACCCTTGTGGAAGTTGAAGTTGGTATGTGACCGGGTTGATCTGCTTGATGATGGGAAATGGGCCAATGAACCTGGGACTCAGCTTCTTGCAGGGCAGACGCAGTCTGATGTCCCGTGTCGACAGCCATACCTTCTGTCCGGGCTGGAAGACAGGGGTGTTGGAGCGCCGCAGGTCCGCTGCCATCCTGCGTCTGTGCAGGGCTCATTGCAACTGGTGGTGGGCTGAGTCCCAGACCCTCTCGCTCTCTCGGAACCAGTAATCCACCGCCGGAGCGTTAGATGGTTCCCCGGTCCAGGGGAACAGTGGGGGTTGGTAACCGAGTACGCACTGGAATGGAGTGAGTCCTGTAGTCGACTGCCGGAGAGAGTTCTGGGTGTACTCGGCCCAACCCAAATACTGGTTCCAAGAGTCCTGGTGGTCATGACAGAAGGTACGGAGGAAGCGGCCGATCTCCTGGACCTTCCTTTCTGTCTGCCCGTTCGACTGCGGATGGTACCCCGATGTTAGGCTGACGGCCACACCAAGAGCGAGTGGAAAGCCTTCCATACTTGAGAGATGAATTGGGGTCCTCTGTCCGATACAATGTCCTCTGGGATTCCGAAATACCTGAACACGTGGTTGAATAGCATTTCTGCAGTTTCCATGGCAGTAGGTAACCCTCTTAGTGGGATGAGACGACAAGATTTGGAGAAACGATCTATGATGACTAGGATGCAGGTATTTCCATCGGAAGCGGGAAGGTCCATTATGAAATCCACTCCTAGGTGTGACCAAGGTCGGTTGGGAACGGGCAGAGGAAGGAGTTTCCCGGCTGGCAGATGACGTGGACTTTTGGAGATGGCGCACTCCCGGCAGCCCTGCACATACCTTCTGACATCGGCTGCCATCCCTGGCCACCAGAAGCGTTCTTTCAGCAACGAGAGGGTTTCATTGACCCCCGGGTGACCAGTGCCTAGTGATGTATGAGCTGAGTGGATGGTTGGAGTGCGTCGTGTCCGGGTGATGTAAAGCAAGCCAGGTGGACAGCCCGGCGGAGGGTTCGTGGAGGCATTGGAGGAGGGAATGGTCTCTTCTGACCATGTGATAGGGCTTACAATGAGTGAGCTCGGGATGATAGGCTCAGGTTCTTCTGACTTTTCTTCAGGAGCATGGAGACGGGAGAGAGCATCCACTTTTATATTCTTTGAGCCAGGTCGATAGGAAATGGTGTAGTTGAACCGAGAGAAGAACTTGGCCCAACGAGCTTGTCTTGGATTCAACCTTTTGGCAGCACGGAGATATTCAAGGTTTTTATGATCTGTAAGGACCAGGAATGCATGCTTGGCTCCCTCCAACCAATGCCTCCACTCTTCCAGAGCAAGCTTCACAGCGAGGAGTTCCCTGTCACCGATGTCATAGTTGACGTCCGCCGGGCTGAGCTTGCGGGAGAAGGCGGCGCACGGATGGAGTCTACTTGGCGTCCCCTGCTGCTGTGACAACACCGCTCCCACTCCGGTGGTAGAGGCGTCCACCTCCACGATGAAGGGCAGGTCTGGATCAGGGTGGACGAGTAGGGGAGCGGTGGTGAAGGCTTCCTTGAGGCGGTTGAAGGCGTTGGTGGCTGCTGGAGTCCAGGACAGAGACTTGGGCTTGTTTCTGAGGAGACTGGTGAGAGGATGGGCGATGGAGCTGTAGTTCTTGATAAACCGGCGGTAGAAGTTAGCGAATCCAAGGAAGCGTTGTAGTTCTTTGATGGTTGTGGGTTCTGACCAGGTGGTGATGGATTCCACCTTCCTCTCGTCCATCCGGATGCCACTGTGGTCGATGATATATCCCAGGAATGATACTGTAGGCTGATGGAAGGAGCACTTTTCTGCTTTGAGGAACAGGTGGAATTGACGATGGCGGGTGAGGACCTCCGCAACGTGTCGGCGATGTTCGGCCTGCCTCCGGGAGTAGATGAGTATATCGTCGATGTATACTAGGACGAACCGATGGAGAAACTCCCGGAGCACCTCATGGATGAAGTCCTGGAATACGGAGGGGGCGTTGACCAGGCCATACGGCATCATGAGGTACTCATAGTGGCCAGTAGGTGTAATGAAGGCGGTATTCCACCCGTCCCCCTCACGTATCCAGATGAGGTTGTACGCGCTGCGGAGGTCCAGCTTCGTGAACACAGTGGCACCACGGAGATGTTCCAGGGCTGCTGGGACGAGAGGAAGGGGATATCTGAACTTTACGGTAATCTTGTTGAGTGAGCGGTAGTCGATATAGGGCCGCAAGCCTCCGTCCTTTTTAGCCACAAAGAAGAAGCTGGAAGCAGCAGGGGAAGTAGACGGCCGGATGTATCCTTGAGCGAGGGCCTCCTTGATGTAATCCTCCATGGCCTTCTCCTCCGGGATGGATAAGGGGTAGATCTTACCCCTTGGCACTGGTTCACCCGGAAGCAGATCGATGGCACAGTCCCATGGCCGGTGTGGAGGCAGCTTGGAAGCCCTTTGAGGGCAGAAGACGTCGCTGAAGGGGGCGTAACATTTGGGAATGTCGATGGAACGTTTCTCCACTGGACTCTCGATGGATGTTGCACAGATGGGAAGATCTGAAGGAGGAGTTCGTGGTACAGGAAGTTCAGCGAGGCATCGAGAGAAACAGGTTTCACCCCACTTCAGGATTTCGCCCGTTTTCCAGGAGATGGTGGGATTGTGCTGCTCCAACCAGGGACGCCCTAGAACCACGTCAGCGGTGGAATCCTCCAGAACCAGCAGATGTAATTCCTCTTGATGTAGAAGTCCTACTTGAAGCTTGAGTGGTCCTGCCACAGTACGGACGTGCTTACGGCTGAGAGGCTTGGCAGTTATGGAGTTGATCTGGTAGATCGATGGAGAGGTCTTGAGACGAAGATGCCGGCAGAGGGCACCGGAGACAAAATTGCCGGCTGACCCTGAATCGAGGAGCGCGACCACTGTAAGGGAGATATCAGCAGCAGTAAGATTGACGACAGTGGTGAGTGGTTTCATTTTCTGAATAGAAGGGATTATGGCACTCACCATGGGTCGAGGAGGTCGTGTGGGGCATGCCGCAATTGCATGCCTGGGAGCGCCACAATATAAGCACAGGTTCAGGGTCAGCCGACGATGGCGCTCAGAGGGAGTTAAATGAGAATTTTCTACATCCATGGGTTCGTTGGCTGGTTCTGGGGAGCTGACGGGTTCGGATCGGCAGAGGAGCATGTTGGGAAGAGACTGGTCCTGGTGCTCTTGGAGGCACGCCTGCATACGAGTGGCGCAGCAGATGGAAAGCTGGATGAACTTCTCGAGGCTGATGGAATCCTCGTATGCAGCGAGATGCAGCCGTACCCGAGGTTCCAGTCCTTGACAATATGTGGTTATCAGAGCTTGTTCGTTCCATCTGCTAACAGCAGCAAGCATTCTGAAGTGCAAAGCATAATCATAAATAGACATAGACCCTTGTTTAAGATTGTAGAGTTTCTCACCAGCAGATGAATCTGTAATCGGTTTCCCGAAAACTTCCTGGAAATGGGAAATAAATGCAGGATATGACTGCGTGACAGCACCGTGTTGTGACCAGATGGAATCGGCCCATTTTAATGCTTTGCTGCTTAACTGGGAGATGAGGAACGCTATTTTGGATGTATCGCTCGGGTACAGGTGCGGCTGCATCTCCAGGACCAGTTCGCACTGCAGCAGGAATCCGCTGCAGTCCTCCGCCGATCCTGAGTAGGGCGCTGGTTTGGCCATGGGACTTGCGTACAACGGAGGTGAAGGAGAGCTGGCGGTGCTGACTGTGGTGAGGGTGGTACTCGCTGGTGCAGGTGAGGGAGAAGTGGCTGGAGATGGTGACGGTGGATTGGTGGTGAGTGTATGCCAAAGCGCATCCACCAGGGCTTGGAAAGGGTCAGGTTGGCTCATACTGGGTCTTCGGTGTTGGTCCGGTCTTCTGTTACGGTACACAGGAGTCGGACACAGATGTAAACAGGTAATGGTCTTTTATTGACACCAGTAGAGCAAATAGCAGTGATAAGGTAAGCAGCAATGGATTAGGAGATGGATATATGAGATGAATGGAGATAGTTACTGTCCTTTTCTTTTCAGATGTGGGAATCCATGAATACGCTGGAGCTGGAGATCGCTGGAGAAGGGTAGAACACTCACACACAGGAGACGAGGCACACAGAGGGAAGGAGACAAGTAAGTATGGAGCAGGGAGTCCTTGAGGTAAGCATTAACATGAGTATCTGCAAACAAGACCGGACGTGGAGTGCTGTGTGTGCGTGGTCTTTGTAGTGCTGTTGATTGGTGCAATGATGAGGTGCAGGTGGCGGTGATCAGTACTCTGGAGATGGAGTGCGCTGTGATTGGTGGATGTTGGAGCCTGACGTGTCTGTGACAATGACATTATTTCAAATGAATTAGTTTCAAATAAATGTTACTTTACACCATCTTAAAATTTTTTTGTTTACTAATCATTTATATGATTTTTTAAAATATAAATACACCTGTCCCACACTTTTGAGTCCTTACCGCAACACTGAAAAAAGACTCTTAATATGACATTTGTTCAAAGCCAAACAAATTTAGTTTCTATGGAAACAGAAATCAGCATGTGAGCACATGGCTTACAGATTGGGTCACCCCCATTAGGTCACTCACAAGATCCAGAAAACTAAGATAAAGATATTTTCTTCATAAGTATTTATTTTGTGTCCTTACCATTCAGCTTAGTAATTGTGTATTTTGAACTACATTTTAAAAATGAACTTATATTACTGTTGAATACATGTGCATATATATGTGGTGCTAAAAGTCAAAACTGATGTATCAGACCTTGATAGCTGCCAGTTATCAGCAATATTAGCAAAAATGTCATTTCTGCAACTTCCGCAATCTCTTTACCACAGCATTTTTAGGTGTTGTGGTAAAGACCTTGTGTTGCTGTAGAGACAAATTCAAGTTTTATACTGTATATTACATTGATCAGCCACAACATTAAAACCACTAACAGGTGTGGTGAATATCATTACTCTATCATTGCAATGGCACCTGTCAATGGGTGGGATACATTAGGCAGCAAGTGAAGTCAGTTCTTGAATTTCATGAGTTGGAAGCAGTGAAAAGAATAAGTGAAAAGATCTGAGTGACTTTGACAAGGGCCAAATGGTGATGGCGAGTCAACTGCATCAGAGCATCTCCAAAACAGCAGGTCTTGTGGTGTGTTTACTTTATGTAGTGGTTAGTACATAACAAAAGTGGTGCAAGGAAGGACAAGCGGTTGAGGGAGTGTGATTCTCAGGGCAAGGTTCTGCTGGGAAACTTTGGATCCTGGCATTCATGTGGATGTTACTTTGACATGTACCACCTACCTGAAGATTGTTGCAGACCATTGCAATTGTGTTCCCTGATGGCAGTGGCCTGTTTCAGCAGGCTAATGCACCCTGCCACACTGCAAAAATTGTTCAGGAATGGTTTGAGGAACATGACAAAGGCCTCGGCCTCAAAATTCCCCATATCTCAATTCGATTGAGCATCAAAAAATTGGATCCATGGAAGCCCCACCTCGCAACCTGATACCACAGTGCTTCCATTCAGTGCTCCTGTGGAGTCCTTGCCTTTATATATCAGAGCTGTTTTGGCAGCATGAGGGGGACCTACATGATATTAGGCAGGCGGTTTTAATGCTGTGGCTGATCAGTGTATATTGCAAATGTTAAGTCTATTGTAATCTAAATATAAACATGCCATTTTTGGAACCCTAGAAGATACCAAATTCATGTAATAAGATAACAGAAATGCAGAAACGTACTGAGAAAAGACCCTGACAGATATGAGTAGTTATGGAAAAAGAGCAGATAAACTGACAAATCAGAAAAGAAGACAGTGGAGGATAAACAAAATAAACCAGAGGACAAAACAAAATACTGAAGGCCTCAAATTAGTTTGTTGCTATAATAGATGTTCATAAAATTATTAGTTTTTGAAACAAGAAAATCAGTTTAACCTAGTCTTTCCTGCAATACCTCTTGACAAAATACCTTCTCTTTTTGACTGTTTTTATACAGTAACCTATTGTTACAGTACAGAAGGGACTGAGGCAGATGTAAAACAAACAGGTGAGTTTATTAATGTCAGCAGAGTTATAACAGCAGTGCAGGTGATGAAATGTGAATAATGGAGATGATGTCTTGCTGATGATTGCAGGAATGGAGAGAATGGATCGCGCTGGAGACTTGGAACACAGGAGACTGAAGACTTGGAATACAGGAGACTGGAGACACTCACACACATGAGGAGGAACACAGGAGGGAGACTGGAAACGTCGGAGACAGGTAAGTAGTTTGTCTGGAGTCCTTGAGGTAAGCATACAGGTAAGTAGCAAACAACGAGACCGGACAGTGAGTGTGTGTGAGTGTTGGCTTTTTGAAGTGCTGGTGATTGCGGTGATGATGACGTGCAGGTGGCGGTGATTAGTATTCAGGAGATGGAGTGCGTTGGGATTGAGTGAGGGTGGAGCCTGGTGTGTCTGTTACAGTACCCCCCCTCCCACGGCCCGCTCCTGTGTGCCGAGGAACCCGGCGTCGCGGTGGTCGTCCTCTTCCTCGAGGGGCAGGTCTGTCGGGGTGGCTGGCGTGGAATGTTTCTAGAAGGTTGGGGTCGAGGATGTCGTTTCTAGGAACCCATGAGCGTTCTTCGGGGCCGTAGCCTTCCCAGTCCACTAGGTATTCGAGAAGACCACCACGGCGCCGTCCAAGATCTCACGCACTGCATAGGCGGCTCCGTCGTCCAGGATGAGTGGGAGGGGAGGGGAGGCGGCTGCCACGTCAGGCTCTGTGGAGGGAGACATAGAGGGATGGTGAGGTTTCAACAGTGACACATGAAATGTAGGGTGAATCTTATACTGTGGTGGAAGCTGGAGTTGGAAAGTGACCGGGTTGATCTGCCGAGTGATGGTGAACGGGCCAATGAATCTGGGACTCAGCTTCTTGCAGGGCAGACGCATCCTGATGTCCCGGGTCGACAGCCAGACCTTCTGTCCCGGTTGATAGGAGGGAGCCTCTGAGCGCCGAAGGTCTGCTGTCGCCCTGCGTCTGCGCAGGGCCCTCTGTAGCTGGTGGTGAGCTGAGTCCCAAACCCTCTCACTCTCCCGGAACCAGTAGTCCACTGCCGGAACATTGGATGGTTCCCCGTCCCAGGGGAACAGTGGGGGTTGTAAACCGAGCACGCACTGGAATGGAGTGAGTCCGGTGGTCGACTGTCGCAGGGAGTTTTGTGCGTACTCGGCCCAACCCAGGTACTGGTTCCAGGAGTCCTGGTGGCCGTGACCAGGGGCGGACTGGCCATCTGTGTGATCTGGAGAATCACAGAACGGCCGGTACTCCAGGACGGCCGGCGGGCCGGCCCACCACCCGCCACGCACGCAGTCATTCATCTGTTTTTTTCCCCCACTAATCTGTTTCACACTCCAGTACTGTAGGTGGCAGCAATGCACCTTTAAGTTGAATGCCAGCTGCACTGGCCGTGGCCGCCAAGTAAGCAGCAAAGACGTTAGATCAGTGGTCTCAAACTGCCAGCCCGCCCACCCCTCTACCCGGCCCGCAACTGATCTCAAATCTAAATTATTATTATTATTCTGTACTTGCTACCTGTCTGATATGCAAAGAAAAAGTCGCCGTTCTATGGGGGCATTCACATATCGCGTCACATAAGCGGCCGCGCCGCATTCTCCTTCTTTCCAATGCGCTTTCGCTCCAGTGGCGTCTGTCGTTGCTATGCAACCATGAGTCGTGCTCTCAATCGCTTCTATTATGAGCGCGCTTGCCTAAATTACAGTAAAAGCACTCGACTTTAAGTCACGAGCGCCGATGCAGCCATTAAACGTTACCGATGCTCAAACGGCATCTTGGACAAACGTAGCCCAGCTGTGTGAGCACAAGCGCTGCCAGGTGTCTGTCAAGAAACCGAGGAGAGTACAAATGTATTCAGGGATTGTATTTGTTCAGTACAGTGTTGTTCAGTGCAAGATTTTAATGTTATTTAAGCTAACATAAAGTAAGGGAAAATACTTCCACTAGATGTTAAAAACTAATAATGTATGTAACAATGAGAGATTTTTATTTTTTTGGCAAAATAAAGTTGATATATAGCTCCAGTTTTTTTGTTTATTTCTGACCCCTCCACGCCACAACTGTTGCTGGTTTTGTTCCTAAATTACTGATTTTTTATTCTATATATCTTGTTGGATGTGAGAAGTCACACCAGACTATTTCAATTAATAGTATTATATTAGTAGTATTATAATTAGTAATAGTATTATATAATTATATTACACTCTGTAACAATGAGAGAGACACTGCTGTTTACATTAAGTATGGTAAATAAGATATTTATAGTATAGGTATAAACATATTTTAGTAGGCCTAATGAAATTTGAAGTAAATGAGAAATAATGGAAAGGAAAGTAAATTTTCTGAAATGTTGCGCTTTCTTGCGCTTGAAGGATAATATGGCCCTCCTATGAGGTGTCAATCACAGAAACGGCCCCCTGACAATTTGAGTTTGAGACCCCTGCTATATGAGTATTCAAGTTAATCTAATATGCTTTTAACACAACATCTAGTCAACATCAGTGCTTTTGCTATAATTTGGATGGTATAGTATCATGAGCCACAATTAAAGTCTTGTGACACTCATGCCAGGCATTATTGTTGTCGAGTTTCCGCACGCCGATTGCTTTGGGCTGGGCCTAGTCAAAGTCCAGGGCTGTTTTTTAGTCCCAGTCCGTCCCTGGCCGTGACAGCAGGAAGCGGCCGGTCTCCTGGATCTTCCGTTCCGTCTGCCCGTTCGACTGAGGATGGTAACCGGATGACAGGCTGACGGTCACACCCAGGAGGGAAAGGAACGCCTTCCAAACACAGGAGATAAATTGGGGACCTTGGTCTGAAACAATGTCTTCAGGGATTCCATAATGTCAGAAAACATGGTTAAACATAAGTTCAGCTGTTTCCATAGCGGTGGGTAGACCTTTCAGGGGGATCAGACGACAGAGTTTGGAGAAACGTTCTACTACCACCAGGATGCACGTGTGACCATCAGAGGCTGGCAGGTCTGTGATGAAATCCACTCCCAGGTGTGAACAGGGCCGCTTAGGAACGGGCAGAGGATTAAGCTTGCCGGCTGGGAGATGACGAGGGCTCTTGGAGATGGCACACTCCATGCAGCCCTGCACGTACCTTCTGATATCCCTGGCCATGTTGGGCCACCAGAAGCACTCTTTAAGCAGCGAGAGGGTCTCATTGGCCCCCGGGTGGCCAGTGCCAAGTGATGTATGTGAGGCGTGAATGAGTGGAGTGCGTTGTCTTCGGGTGAGATATTGCAAGCCTTGAGGGCAACCCGGCGGAGTGTTGGTGGAGGCATTGGAGGAGGGAATGGTTTCTTCCGACCAGGAGATGGGGCTCACGAAAATGGACTCTGGGAGAATGGGTTCTGGTTCTTCATCTTTCTCCTCCGGGGCATGGATACGGGATAAGGCGTCCGCCTTGATGTTTCTGGAACCAGGATGATAGGAGATTGTGAAATCAAATCTGGAGAAGAACATGGCCCACTCTCCGGGGATTGTCGGGGATTGAGTCTCTTGGCAGCCTTCAGGTATTCCAAGTTTTTGTGGTATGTTAGTACCAAGAAGGGGTGTTTGGCTCCCTCCAACCAATGCCTCCACTCTTCCAACGCAAGCTTCACGGCCAGGAGTTCGCGGTCACCGATGTCATAGTTGACCTCCGCCAGGTTGAGCTTGCGGGAGAAGAAGGCGCATGGGTGTAGTCTACTTGGTGCCCCCTGCTGCTGAGAAAGCACCGCTCCCACTCCGGTGGTGGAGGCGTCCACCTCCACAACGAAAGGGAGTTCTGGGTTTGGATGAACGAGGAGGGGAGCGGTGGTGAAGGCGGTCTTGAGGGCTTCAAAGGCGTTGGTGGCAGAGAGATCCCAGGACAGAGACTTGGGCTGTTTGCGGAGCAGGTTGGTGAGTGGACATACAATGGAGCTGTAGTTGTTGATTAAACAGCGATAAAAGTTGGCAAAACCTAGGAAGCGTTGGAGTTCTTTGATGGTGGATGGTGTGGGCCAGGACTTGATAGCTTCCACCTTCCCCTCGTCCATCCGAATGCCACTGTGATCGATGATGTAACCGAGGAAATGGACGGAGGGTTGGTGGAATGAGCACTTTTCAGCTTTGAAGAAGAGATCAAACTGTCGCAGGCGTTGGAGGACCTCTGCAACGTGTCGGCGATGTTCGGCCAGGCTCCGGGAGTAGATAAGGATGTCGTCTATGTAGACCAGGACAGACCGATGGAGAAACTCCCGGAGCACCTCATGGATGAAATCCTGGAATACGAAGGGGGCGTTGACCAGGCCGTATGGCATAACCAGGTATTCGTAGTGGCCGGTGGGCGTGACGAAGGCGGTCTTCCACTCGTCCCCCTCGCGTATCCGGATGAGGTTGTACGCGCTGCGGAGGTCCAGCTTGGTGAACACAGTGGCACCACGGAGATGTTCTAGGGCAGCTGGGACGAGAGTAAGGGGGTACCGGAACTTTACAGTGATCTTGTTGAGGCTGGAATATCCACGGAGCATTTCTCTACCGGGCTTTCGATGGAGGTGACACAGAGAGAGAGATCTTTTTTTCGAGGAGACTAGAGAACAGGAAACTCGGAGAGACAATTGGAGAAGCAATCTTCGCCCCACTTCAGGATTTCGCCCGTGCGTCATGAGATGGTGGGATTGTGCTGCTCCAGCCACGGACACCCCAGAACCACGTCAGAGGTGGATTCCTTCAGAACCAGCAGATGAATCCATTCCACATGCAGAATGCTGATCCGTAACACCAGTGGGCCCACGCACCGGCTGATTTTCTTACGGCTCAGAGGTTTTCCCGTGATGGAGTGGACTTGATAGATGGTTGGAGAGGGCGAGGTTTTGAGCTGGAGCTGTCTGCAGAGGGAGCCGGAGATGAAATTGCCTGCTGACCCTGAATCGAGGAGCGCCACCACTGGAAGAGATACATCAGCAGCAGTAAGGTTTACTACAGTTGTGAGTGGTTTCATCTTCTTAATGGAGGGAATGATGGCACTCACCGTTGGACGAGGAGGACGAATGGGGCATGCTGAAATACCATGCCCCGGAGCACCACAATAAAGGCAGAGATGGAGGGTCAGCCGGCGTTGTCGCTTTGTAGACGAGAGGCGAGATGAGTCAATTTGCATAGGTTCTGTGGCTGGTTCTGGAGGGCTGACGGGCTCTGATCGGCGGAGGAGGGTGTTGGAGAGTAGCTGACCCTGGTGTTCTTCAATACACGACTGCATACTAGAACCGAAGCGGATGGAGAGTTGAATGAAGCGTTCAAAGCCGATGGTGTCCTCGTATGCAGCGAGATGTAGCCGCACACTCGGATCCAAACCTTGACGGTACGTGGTGATGAGGGCTTGTTCATTCCATCCGCTTGCAGCAGCCAGCGTTCTGAATTGTAAAGCATATTTATTAATAGACATGGATTGTTGCTTTAAATTATAAAGTTTCTCACTAGCAGATGAATCAGACACCGGTTTTCCAAAAACTTTGCGGAAGTGAGAGATGAAGGATGAAAAGGACTGCATAGCGGGGCCCTTCTGCGACCACAGGGAATCTGCCCACTTCAACGCTTTACCTTGGAGATGAGAGATGATGAACACTATTTTGGCTGTGTCAGTGGGAAAGATGTCATGCTGACATCCGCTGTTTGGTCCGGTCTTCTGTTGCAGTACAGAAGGGACTGAGGCAGATGTAAAACAAACAGGTGAGTTTATTGATGTCAGCAGAGTTATAACAGCAGTGCAGGTGATGAAAGGTGAATAATGGAGATGATGTCTTGCTGATGATTGCAGGAATGGAGAAAATGGATCGCGCTGGAGACTTGGAACACAGGAGACTGAAGACTTGGAATACAGGAGACTGGAGACACTCACACACATGAGGAGGAACACAGGAGGGAGACTGGAAACGTCAGAGACAGGTAAGTAGTTCGTCTGGAGTCCTTGAGGTAAGCATACAGGTAAGTAGCAAACAACGAGACCAGACAGTGAGTGTGTGTGAGTGTTGGCTTTTTGAAGTGCTGGTGATTGCGGTGATGATGACGTGCAGGTGGCGGTGATTAGTATTCGGGAGATGGAGTGCGTTGGGATTGAGTGAAGGTGGAGCCTGGCGTGTCTGTTACACCTATAGTTAAGGTTGCATTATTAACATGTCATTAACATTGTATCCTTACTGATGAAAACTGTTATTACCGCAGAAATTATTTATTTTAATTATTAATCAGACTGTTGTTTGCAAAAATAAAATATTTTATCTTTGGCATATATTAAAACAATTGGTACTAAGGTTAGCATCCAAATTTTCCATGACATAAAGAATATCATAAAATCTAATTTTAAATTATTTTTTAATATCGGTATTTACAAAAATGGACACATCTCGAAAGTAACTATGTAAATGTATTACATTTTTATAAAAATTAAAAAAGAAAAGTGTATAAAATTACCGTTATTGTAATGTTGCGGTAAGGACATTTTGTAATACTTGACGGGTGCTCCATTAAACCTTCGTCCTCAGTTAGGAACCTGGGTGTGCTCTTTGATACCAATCTTTCATTTGAAAGTCATGTTTCTAGTATCTGTAAAACCGCCTTCTTCCATCTTAAAAATATATCTAAATTACGACATATGCTCTCAATGACAAATGCGGAACAGTTGGTTCATGCATTCATGACCTCAAGACTAGATTATTGTAACGCTCTACTGGGTGGTTGTTCTGCTCGGCTTTTAAACAAACTACAGTTGGTCCAAAATGCGGCAGCTAGAGTTCTTACTAGAACCAGAAAGTATGACCATATTAGCCCAGTTCTGTCAACATTACATTGGCTCCCTATTAAACATCGTATAGATTTTAAAATCTTGCTACTTACTTATAAAGCTCTAAATGGTTTAGCTCCCCAGTACCTAAGTGAGCTCTTAATGCATTATAGTCCTTCACGTTTATTGCGATCTCAGAATTTAGGCCAGTTGATAATACCCAGAATATCAAAATCAACTGAAGGCGGCAGATCCTTTTCCTATTTAGCACCTAAACTCTGGAACAATCTTCCTAGCATTGTTCGGGAAGCAGACACACTCTGTCAGTTTAAATCTAGACTAAAAACACATCTCTTTGCTCTTGCATACACATAACACATTATCAATACATTAACATTTTTCAAATCCGTTAAAGGATTGTTACGCTGCAATAATTAGGTCGGCCGGAACCGAGAACATTTCCTATAACACTAGATATACCTGTACATCAGAATAAGAATGGCATCTACGCTAATATCTGTCTCTCTGCTTATCCTGAGGTTTGCCGGGTGCTGGATCCAGGCCGTATCCAGATCAGATGGAGAACCTGCGTCTGGACCTGACTACAACGTAGCCCAGGAGATAATGGGCCTAAAGATCCAATTCTGGCTGCATCTATAATTCAGATTTTTAATCCCCGTATCCGCTTACATATATTTATATATAATCGATTTTTAATCTCTATAATAAAAATGTACAATTCAGATTTTGATCTCCATATACATTTACATATATATATCTTCCAAGGGGTTTTTTCCCTCCTAGGACTTTTTTCCCAGTGCTAGCACGCTGGGTTTTTCTCCTAGGGGTTTTTTTCCACCCCTGGAAGTCAGCCGACATTGGCTTAATGTAGCACCATCTTGTATATGTTACATATTACCACGCTTGTTTGTACAGTTTTAACCACTTCCCTTTTTTTCTGTGCTTCTAATATGTAAAGCTGCTTTGAAACAATTACCAATTGTAAAAGCGCTATATAAATAAATTTGACTTGACTAATAATAAGAAGAGATGAAATAAAAAAATAAACATTTTCCAGATTCAAATCTTAATGTCTACATTTAATTCTGTGTACATTTTTATATGTATTACAGACTGTGATGGTTAAAATTGAAATTCCTAGAGGCTGATCTTTTTTTTTTTAAAGTTGGGAGAGGCAAAAGTGTTGCAGAAACACCCATGTATGGAAATAAAAATCCAAGCTGCACTCATATTTTCTTCAGAGAAAGTAAAATATCTATTTGCTTTTAATTTTTTTACTCAGCTTAGGATTCAGTCTGATCTCAGTAGTAGCGTTCTGATATTTATATGTAGCCAACACATACACATTTTAGACCGATAAAGGTAAAGGTAGGTGCCACAAGAAGAAAAAATGCTTCTCTCTCGCTCTCGCTCTCTCAACATGAGAGAGAGATAGAGAGAGAGAGCGCGAACGAACATAGGGCTGTATTTTATGTCGCAATGTCTCCACGGCCAGAATCGCAGAAGGAAATACAAATGAAAAATGAATAAACACTACGCCAACGAATTGACTGCAACAAACGACAAACGTAAAGGTAAGAATGTTTAATGTATTCCTCTGTGAGAACACATTGTTAAATATTAATGAAAACGTATGTAAGACGGTTCATGACCATGACAGCTACCTGCGCAGGAAAACTCTTTCGACTTGACGTCTTACGAAACGTTAATGTTCAGATTAAAATACTTTATTGGAGATATATGTTACTGTCAATTTTCGTGTCGTTGCGTTACGGAAATCGTTGCGCTCGAGGACGTATACACATAGGCCTACAGAAAAGATAGGAATCTACTGCCGTATGTCTTAGCGAGACCCTGGAAAGCAGATCGGTTTATCTAAAGGCTCATACTACATAGGCTACTTTAGATGCCCATCGAATTTTCTGAAACATCCTTACAGCACATAAATGCTGTATAGGTAGCCTATACACCCTATAATGTTTTATTAGTAACCTAATATGTGCTGTATGTGGTGCATCTAATACCTGTTTTTAAGTAAAAAATATAATTACGTTTAAATTAAACTGCATACATGAAAGTATTTTTTAAGGGCATTCTCAGGTCTTTATATCATGTTTCTGGAGTTTAGCTAATTAAGTTTTTTTGCACCAAAAAAAGTAAAAATTTATCATTTTGTATCTTCAATTTCACTATCTGTCAAAAATACTTAGTTTTAAGGGGCATACTAATTTCAGAGATGCAAGTAAACGGCAACTGCTGTGATTGGTGAACTTCATCCATGCCCTCCTCCACAGCATGTGTGATGTGAGTTTTGATGGTTGAGATGCCGATGGCCAGCGCTGTATAGAGCTGTATGTGTTTGAGATCCTGAGGTAGAAGAAAATGAACCACCACAACGATTGCAACAGACTGTTTCTAAAATCTACTATTTTTATATAAAACTATTGTTATAACTTGTTAGACTGCTATAATTTATGTCTACAACTGGCAGCATGTTGAGAATAATTAAGAAAAGAGAATGTTCTTAAATGAGATGATTAAATGAAAACATTCTTGTTTAATAATAGATCAGGCATGTCATTTAAAATAAATTTCAGCCATGCATGTCTAATAGTTTGATCTTTTGGAAGGGTAAGGATATGCAGTTTTTGGAGGTGCAGTTTGTCTACATCCAGGGACAGAACAATGTCAGACAGTCTTACTTGAAATCTTAGCCTCACAGCATATTGATCTTGTGATTGATTGAATGACATGAGTTATTAAGAGCACACTTCTTGATTTACATGTTGAGGGATCCTTGTTGAAACTAACCCAGGGCGCATAAACCTTTGAGCAACTTTATACTCACATGGTGTAATTTCAAACTTTGTTTGGCTTCACAGTGGTAAACCAAGCTTTGGTAACCACAAGTTAGTTAACTTGTCTTTGTTACTGCATTGATAGGTTTTTAATTTACCGCTTTGTCAAAACACTAACCCTGTTTGCTTAAGTCTAGTCCCAAACTAAAATGCATGTTTGAGCAGGATTTTGCAGTTTTGAACTGGATAGAGCAGATATAAAATTGAAAAGCAAAACTGATATCTCTAGGATCCAGTAACATTTATCTTTATGGAAAGCCTCATTTTGACCTGTTATTGATATGAAATGTTATTGTTTTTATGAAGAAAATAGAGAGAATGAATTTGACCAGATATTTGTAGCAGCATACAGCGTAGGATCCACAGACCATTATTAGTAAGTGTCATATGAGCCTACTGTATAAACAACGTTTACACATTTTTACGGGTATTGTATACTGCTTAGCTCTACAATTAGAGAAAAAGAAACACCATAGGAAAAGTATGTCAACAGTCAGGTGTGGCAAGTGTGTGCATGCAAGTATCTTATGGCTGGTCAGGAATTATGAATGAGACATTCCTTGGGAGTTGAACTGTTTATGTAAAACCTATAAACCTATAAAACCTATTATATGCTATAACATCTGGTTTGTTCTGACCTTAGTCTCACACACACATGTTCGTTTTTGTGAATTGTGGGGACATTCCATAGGCGTAATGGTTTTTATACTGTACAAACTGTATTTTCTATCCCCCTACACTACCCCTACCCCTAAACCTAACCATCACAGGAAACTGCACACTTTTACTTTCTCACAAAAACTCATTCTGTATGATTTATAAGCCTTTTGAAAAGTGGGGACATGGGGTAATGTCCTCATAAGTCACCTCTTTTTGTAATACCAATGTCATACCCATGTCATTATACACAAAGTTAAATGGTTAAAATTAAATGTGCTCTGATCTCTACAATTGGGCCTCTGTTTGCGCCTGGAAACATTCACGGAAATGTACAGAAATGTCTGACTGTATGGAATCTGTGTGCATGAGAGGAAAAGATGGAGACTAGCTGCAGTAACAGACTCTCTTTCAAATGGAAACTTTCTTGGTGCAACTATGCGGAATGTAACTTTTTTTTGTTTTACTTTGTTTTACTCTCTTTTAATATATTTAAAAATATTTGTATTACTCTTACAAATTATTTTAGCTTGAATTAATTGAATTTTTTTTAATTTTGAAGCCTTTCCAACAGAATGAAAGCCTAATAATAAAGACGGCATCATTTTATAATTAAATGGCCCTGGGATTAAAAATGCAATGGGGACATTTTTGTCCTTAAAAGGCTAGTTAACCCAAAAAAGTAATTAGAAAAATTCTGTCATTAATTACTTACCCTCATTCCATTTCAAACCCATAAAATATTCATTCATCTTTAGAACACAAATGAATATTTTTAATTAAATCTTAGATTTTTCTATTTCTCCATTGACAGCCTACGCAACTAACACTTTCAAGCCCCAGAAAGGTAGTAAAGACATCATTAAAGTAATCCATATGACTCCAGTGGTTTAACCTCAATTTTATGAAGTGATGCGAGTGCTTTGTTTGCACAAAAAAAAAGAAGCACTTTATTTACAAAATAATAATTTCCAACAAGGAAGGAGCAAAGGAAGGAGCTTCAAAGGGCTTTAAGCAAATGGTAAAGGTTTATGCTTCCGGTGGTGCTGCTCAGCTGGCGACCCGGGCTCAGGTGCTGCTGCGTTACACTACACTGATTGCGTGTTTGTTCATTTGTTTTTAAGTTTGTAAAGTATTTGTAAAGTATTTGTAAAGTATTTGTAAAGTATTTATTTTAAGTTGTTTTTATATAAAGTGCCGTTTGTAGGCATTATGATGGCCTGGATGACGAAAGCTGCTGCTCTTTTTCTCTTGGGGCTGATTATAATTGGACTTGGTGAAAGATGTTGCGCCATGCCGAAGTGCGTGAAGGATGGAAGTTTGCTGCCGCTTATCTACACAAGAGACACACTGTTGTCTCTTCGCTCAAAGGGGATTACCTCAGTGGTAGACTTCACCGAGGCAGTGGAAGAGCAGTTATTCCATCGGAAGCATTCACGAAAGAGGGGTAGAAGAGGAGGAATACGACAACGTGTCAGAAGGAGAGGCAGCAGGCCTCTGCTTCCTTTGGTTGTTATGGGGAATGTGCGTTCACTGAGAAGGAAAATGGAGGAGCTTCGCATTAACGTCAAGGTGTGCTACGAGTACCGTGAAACTGGCATTGTGGTACTAACGGAGACATGGCTAAATCAAGACATCCCTGACTCCTTATTTGAACTGGATGGTTTTTCCCTCGTTCGCTCGGATAGGCAAAGGACGGCTGGGAAGTGCAGAGGAGGAGGTATTGCTGCTTATATCAGGAATGACTGGTGTACTCAATGTATGGTGCGGGAGAGGGTCTGCAACCCCGATTTGGAACTAATCTGTCTGTCATTAAGACCTGTGTACTTACCCAGAGAATTTGGGAACATTATTTTATGTGTGGCATATATCCCTCCTGATGGAAATGCTGCAAAATCAGCAGCGCAAATTGCTGACTGTGTTCAGAACCAGCCTCAAAGAACACCATGCGCCCCTGTTTTTATTATGGGTGATTTTAATCAGTGTAATCTAGAATTAATGCTTCCTGGCTATGATCAATATGTCAAATGTGAGACTCGGGATAAGAAAATTCTGGATAAATGTTATGGTAATGTCAGAAATGCTTATATTGCAAAATCAAAGCCCCCGCTATCTACTTCTGATCACAACATGATTCATCTGATTCCAACCTATAGAACTGTTTTTAAAAGTAGGAAACCTGAGGTAAAGACTGTATCTGTGTGTTCAGAGGATAGCATAGAGACACTTAAGGGATGTTTCCTGTGTACAGACTGGGACATTGTACAGAATGGGGATATTGATGAGGACACATTAAGTTTTGTGCCGATAACGTTTTGGAAAAGAAGTGTGTAACTGTTTTTCCTAATAACAAGCCATACATTACTAAAGAAATTAAAGAATGCATTAATCGAAAGAAACAAGCTTTTAAGGAGAAAGACTGGGTCGGTCTGTGAGTGGTACAAAAAGAACTCACTGGCATGATGAGAGTCGCTAGAAAAAGACACAAGGACACTTTGGAGCAGAGTTTTAATTCTGTACCATCAAAAAAAAATATGGGACACAATAAAAGCAATGACAAATATGAATACTGGACGTAAGCACCTCATTACTAATAATGATTTAGAAAAGGCAAATGAGTTAAATGAGTTTTATTTTAGGTTTGATACACAGGCTTATTGTCACAGATCCCTTGTTCCCCGGACTCCAATTCCCATGATCCTCCTGTTCTCCACACCTGCACTCACTTCCCTCGTCTTCTCCTCCTCATCACGGATTGCCTTCACCTGTTCCTGATCGTCAGCACACCCTTTATAATGGACTCACTCCCTTCACTCCTTGTCTGTTCTTAATGTAACTTTATGTTGTACTAAGGTTGCTTTATGTGTGTATGTAGTGAATCTCCTGCGTTTATATTAAAGAAACCCATTATTGTGGATCTCCGTTTACGACTCATCTCTCAAGCATACAGCAACTGTTACAGAAGAACAGACCTAAACCGCTGGACATCCACAAGATGGGTTTATTTCTAGTTCCAGTGGCTCCTGCTCCTCCACAGCCTCTCACGGCTACTTCAGCGGCTAACCGGCTCATCGGGCTCTTCCAGATCGGACGTTCACTGGAGAGGTATGTGGAGGATTTTGTAGAGCTTGCTTTTCTGACTAACTGGTCAGATGCACGTTTGAACGCCCTGTTTCTGGACAGACTGGACGCGGACACTATCCGTTTTGATGAACCTGAAGATTCTTTTTCCTTGTGCGAAACCATTAATCTAATTTTGTATTTAAACAGATCTAATTCTTTGTTGATGAGGTTCAGGATATGTGTCCATCTCGTCCAGTCCCTCCAGAAACACAGGTGGCCAGGCCAGTTAGTCAGTCTCCTTCTTCCTCCGCATACCCCTCCAGTGAACTCCTTTCCTGTTCCACACTGGACGCACACTCTTCCGCTGGGTCCAGAAAGCGGAGGAGGAGGAAGAAGGCCGCTCTGACCAGTGAGTTCACTTCAGAGCCTGCTCTAGCCCTCTCCGAGCCTGCTGCTCTAGCCCTCTCCGAGCAACCCACTCCAGTCTCCACAGAGCCAACTCCAGTGCCTGTGGGGGTTTTAATAGTGTACGAGGGAATGGACTGGATCTCTCTTCAAGCAGCTCCAGCCGCCGAGCCCTCTGCTCCAGCCACCGCTGCTGAGCCCTCTGCTCCATGCTCCTCTGCCGAGCCAGCCGCTCCATGCTCCTCTGCCGAGCCAGCCGCTCCATGCTCCTCTGCCGAGCCAGCCGCTCCATGCTCCTCTGCCGAGCCAGCAGCTCCATGCTCCGCCGCCGCAGAGCCAGCTCCATGCTCCGCCGCCAAGCCTGCTCCATGCTCTGCCGCCCACAAACCCACTCCTGCCCACAGAAACACTCCCTTCCTCAAACTCTTAAAAACTCTCCTTAACCTCCCCAAGTATTTTTTTGGGGGGGGCCTAGTACCCGTTCCTGTACCTGTGGGTGGGGAACTCCTGGGCGGGCTTTCGGAAGCGCCAGAGCCCACCAGGGCTCCAGATCTACCATGGCAGCCCAAAGCTCCAGACCCGCCATAGGAGCCCGCTGCACCTGACCCTCCATGGCTGCCCGCTGCACCTGACCCGCCATGGCTGCCCATGGCTCCAGACCCGCCATGGCTGCCCACGGCTCCAGACCTGCCATGGTTCATGGATCCGCCTACCGGGAGGGGGGGGGGGGGGGGGTAATGTCACAGATCCCTTGTTCCCTGGACTCCAATTCCCATGATCCTCCTGTTCTCCACACCTGCACTCACTTCCCTCGTCTTCTCCTCCTCATCACGGATTGCCTTCACCTGTTCCTGATCGTCAGCACACTCTTTATAATGGACTCACTCCCTTCACTCCTTGTCTGTTCTTAATGTAGCTTTATGTTGTACTAAGGTTGCTTTATGTGTGTATGTAGTGAATCTCCTGCGTTTATATTAAAGAAACCCATTATTGTGGATCTCCGTTTACGACTCATCTCTCAAGCATACAGCAACTGTTACACTTATACCCAGGAAGATACAAATTTTTTAGATACTGTTGTAAACGTAGATACTTCTTTCAGAGTAATAATCGACCCTCAAACAGTTTGCTCACATTTTAGTCAAATTAATATAAGAAAGTCAACAGGACCAGACGGCATTTCAGCCGTACTTTTAAAATCATGTGCGGAGGAGCTTAGTGATGCATGGTGTCCTATTTTCCAACGATCTGTGGATTGTCATAAGGTCCCTGATATTTGGAAAAAATCTGTTGTTGTTCCGATACCAAAAAAGTCGAGTCCAATGGAAAATAATGATTATAGGCCCATAGCCTTGACATCATGTGTCATGAAGTGCTTTGAGAGATATATGGTGTCCTTGTTAAAGATAGAGGTTAAATCAGTTTTAGACCCATTTCAGTTTGCCTATAAACAAGGTTGTGGTACAGAGGATGCTATTAACACTATTACTAATGCTATAGCGAAACATTTGGAGAATCTAAAAGCATATGCACGGTTGTTGTTTGTTGATTTTAGCTCCACTTTTAACACAATTAAACCCAATGGTCTAATCAAAAAACTGAACTAGTGGGGTGTGAACCCTTTTTTAATTAAATGGTATTATTCGTTCTTAACCAATCGAACACAGCAGGTTAAGGTCAATCATACTGTATCAAATGTTAGAAGGATAAGTATAGGTGTGCCACAGGGCTGCATTAGTTCCCCGATTCTCTTCACACTCTATACAAATGAATGAAGTTCTGATCCTAGTAACCTCATAATTAAATATTCTGATGATACAGCTTTGCTTAGCCTCTTGTATAATAATACTAATCTTTCTGTGTATCATTCAGAGTTAAAACATTTTGTAAATTATGTCATAAATGTTAAAAAAAACAGAGGAAATGATTTTTGACCCGAGGTCAATAGGGAATCATTCACCAATATCTATTCGTAACACACCTATTGGACAGGTTTGTTCTTACAAATATCTGGGTGTTTACATGGATAACTTGCTTAACTGGGGTTTTCATGTGGATAGTGTATGCTGTCGTGTGCAACAGAGGTTACATTTCTTACGTAGATTAAGATTGTATAGAGTAGAACAGAAAATAATGTAAATTCCTATTATAGCATCAAAGCATAAAGTGATCGAAAAACGTTGAAGTGACTTGGTTTTGGGTTGAATGAACAAACAGAACGATCGAGCATGAATAATGTGTTTAATATATGAAAACTACTAATACAGAGGGTATACGTCTAAATACAGAATATACAAATATATACAAAAGGGAAAGTAGAGACAGGAAAGGAAGGATGGTCAAAGAATGGCAAATTATGACAGTTAACCCTTTTGAGAGCCAACACAGAAATCAGTTTAAACAAATTTCAGAGAAATTAATACTTGCATATGGTTCAAGTCGGTGTGCAGTAGAGTTTCAATGCACTTGGCTTGGTTGGTCCTTTCCGAGAGGGTTTCTCCGGCGGGGTTTTCAAACAAGGTTTAACTGACGTGTCAGATGACAGAGAAGAGAGAAGAGGGAGAGAAAGTCCAAGGAAATGGTCATCCCGGGGGGAGCTGAGCGCGTGATGGCAGCGCTGTCACCTGAGGCAGTTCAGGGGCAATCGAGAGACGATCGGGAGACAAAGGAAAAGTTGCTTGTTGATGCATTTATGGAAAATCAAGCGAACATGCCTCCTGAATTGGAGTGGCCAAATAGGTGCGTAGCCCTGTTTGGCGGGCAAAGTTCCTTTGTCTGGTCTCCTAGCTGAATTTGCATACTTTATGACTATCAGGTCGGATTTCGAGATGGAGTACTTTCTTCACAGCATCATTAAACAAATTGAACAATGCATTTGACAGCCATGTAATATACATAGATGAATGAGACGTGGAAATAGCTTTAAAATGAATCTAAACTTGACATATAAGAAAAGCATGTAGAAGAAGTTATGGTTTACAGACAAATTTATCATTAAAATTAAAACTAACTCAACTATAGTTATTTAAACTAAGTCTAAACACTAGGAAGCATACATGCAACAAGCACTACAATGGCAGATACATTCATATTTGCAGGTACAATCATATTTGTGCAAGCAGTCTTTATGCAGGTCTTTGAGTGTGTGTTTGCGGGTGCGTGTGTGTGTTTTCTCTTTTATTGCTGTTTGGAATGCGGGCCTGCCTCGTAGTAACCCGATCCGTGGTGTCCGCATCCCCTTTGAAGTCATGAAGGAGATGCTCAGGAATCTATCGAAGCAGTCATAAACGGAGTCACGTGATCTGTTGGTGTGTGCCAGGTCGGAGCCAATGTGAAATTTATGGACCAAAGTTTCTTGAATTGAGGCTTACATGCAGTTTATGGGGGGATCTGCTCACTTTCGACACTGTGCAGACACTACATCAGTCCAAAGCTAATTTTGCTTGTCTGGTAAAGATGGCAATGAGAATTATGGGAAAAAGGGAATACTATTCATTGGAGTATTCATATGAGCAGTCGGTCATAAGTGTAGCTACCAAGATTGTATCTGATTCTTCGCATAATTTAAATTCAGAATATGAGTTGCTGCCTTCTGGCAAAAGATACAGGATGCCTATGTGCAAATATAATCGTTTTAAGAAATCTTTTGTACCAACGTCATTTAGACTTTTAAAAAAGTAGTATGTTTTTTTTTTGTTGTTTTTTTTTTTTTTTGTGTATTCTGTATTATGTCTTTAATCAATTGTATGTGTATGTGGGCACCGGAGTCCAAGACAAATTTCCCAATACAATATGATTAAGTTATAAAGTTTATTGAATTGAATTGAATTGAATTTAAACGATACCAGACAAGGAATAAGGGTCTTATCTAGCGAAACAATCGGTCATTTTTGAAAAAAATACAACTGTTTATGCTTTATAAACACAAAATATCTCCTTGAATGTACTTCCCGTTTCCGCATTCTTCAAAACGCTTACGCTGAATGTCCTACGCCAGGGATGGACAACTCCGGTCCTGGAGGGCCAGTGTCCTGCAGAGTTTATTTCCATCACTGATAAAAACTCACTTGCCTATAACTTTCTACTAATCCTAAAGACCTTGATTACCTGGTTCAGGTGTGTTTGATTAGGGTTGGAGCTAAACTCTGCTGGACACTGGCCCTCCAGGACCAGAGTTGTCCATCCCTGTCCTACGCCTTCCCTATTCTACTTACGGAAAAAAAAGAAACTGGTGCCGCGTTCGTTCCGTAAGTAGAATAGGGAAGGCGTAGGACATTCAGCGTAAGCGTTTTGAAGAATGCGGAAACGGGAAGTACGTTCAAGGTGATATTTTGTGTTTATAAAGCATAAACGGTTGTATTTTTTTGCAATTTGGACCTTCAACCTGTTGGTAGCCGTTAAAGTCCACTATATGGAGAAAAATCCTGGAATGCTTTCCTCAAAAACCTTAATTTCTTTTCGACTGATGAAAGAAAGACATGAACATCTTGGATGACATGGGGGTGAGTAAATTATCAGGAAAAGTTTATTCAAAAGTGGACTAATCCTTTAACATCCACCTCCTTCTTCCCTGAACTTGAACTTTGTTACAGTTACAATTAATCACTTTAATTCACGTTATTTTGTTTCATTCTAATGAATCAGCTGCAAGTGATGAATTACTACTCATAGTATCCCCCCCAAAAAATTAATCCAAAAATCTTACATATTGTGCCTTTAAAGTATTTTGTGTTCCTAGTGTAAAATAGATTAAGGTCCTTAGCTATTTTGTGTTCCTAGTGTAAAATAGATTTATTAAAGTGGGCAAAATCCCAATAAAAATACAAACTTATGCAGTTTGCATTAAAATGATCAAAAAACAAAACTGAAAAAGACAAATTCCTTAGGAATGCATAAGGGTTAAGTTTGGTAAAAAAAAAAAAAAAAAAAAAAGTAAAGCAGTTGTTTTAAACTATTATTAAAATGTGAGAGGTTTTTCTTCTAAAGTCATTGTGGTGTGTCCAACATGCAGAAGTCATTCTGTTGTCATTTGACATTTTTTGTTGAACATCTGTATAAAGATTAACTTGAACAGTTTTGGTAAATAATTTACTCTTAGCTATAAATGACATCAGGTGGGCTGATTTCACTTGGACACTGATGATGTAGCACTTTGGCACTTAATAATGTTTTATTAACAAAGTTCGGGAGGAGCACGTTCAGATAATCTACCAAATTAGCACGAGGAGGCCTGTATATAAATAGCTGACTCACCTCTGTCCCACAACAGTTTTCCAGCATCCCTCCACCACCCCAACTCCTTACTTTCAACTGTTCCTATCTCAGTCAGAGATATGGGTGGAGTAGGCTAAAATTCTGAGCTCGGAGCCCTCCCCTAGATAGCATGGCAAATATGCATACTCTTTATTCTATTATATGTATGTTAATTCACTCCAAAAAAAAAGAAAAAGAAAAAAGAAAACCTTCATGTTGTTCCAAATGATGCTTTATTAACAAAGTTTGAGAGGAACACATTCAAATGATGTGACTAATCATCACATCATTCCAACCAGCAGTCAGCAATCAGCAATCAACATATCTACTCAATTAGCATGAGTGGAGACCTATATATATATATATATATATATATATATATATATATATATATATATATATATATATATATATATACATATTATATAAACGCAGTCGATTCACCTAAGTTTCTCGACAGTTTTCACTCTAACTTCCCAACATGTCTGAAATCGATCTCTTCCCGTCCGATGAAGAATCTTTCGTCCTCGAGGAATCTTTGCCACAATCCTCTGGCCTAAGGAGCAATTCTCCTCTGCCTAACACCACCACCAATCCCACAGCGTTATCTTGGGGGGCGTCAGCCTAAACAAACGGGTCCCTGCATGGCAAGACATAGAGAAATGGACAATACGGCCTGTCAAGCACTAAGCTCCCATCTGGGGCCATACCACCCTCTTCGCGCGAATGAACGTGCCTTCCTTTAGTGTCCGGCTGCCGCAGCAGGCCCTCAGCGAGCCGTGCCACATATTCAGTTCTGGCCCCACCGGCTCAAACCAGTAAGAGCACAGCTCAAATCCTTCTGGTTTTCTGCCCCTGGTTGCATCACTTTCAGTCGCTAAATAACGAGCACAGTTTATGGTATCAGGATACTGGATTTCTATCATATAAATCAGACTGTATCTTCCTGTTTGATCATCCAACATCAAACAATGATTACAGAATCAAACTGAAGTGTCCTAAGAGGTGAATATGCGCAGGTTATAGTGTGTTTTAGGCTTCATGTAAGCATATGTTATCACCTTCAGAAAACCTATAAAAACAAGAGAAAATAAGAATATTTACAAAACTTTAATAATCGATCTATTAGCCCGCATGGATTCCAGTTCCTTAGGTTAAAACCACGGGTCCAGCCACATCCATTGAATTCTGGGCATTAACTTGAATATATTTAATTTCTAGAGCTCACTGCACAAGGAAAATTCGATAGGATATTTCTGGTCACGTCCACTTTCCTAGACAGCCTAAACTGTTCTAAAAACGTGAACTGCTATCTTTGCTTGGCCACTTAAAATTAATGCTGCGTTTAATCCTGCAAGGTTCCACCCTTTCATCTCACATCTCCTCTCCCTCACGTCTTTGATTCGCGTGCTAGAAGACGAGCTTCGGCCCACCAGGCCCCACTCTTATCCTCCCTCCGTTCAGCCACACACCATGGCTGTTCCTGGCGCCACTCTCCACACAACAATGCCCTTTCCTCTCAACGAAATGCCTTCCTCCTAGCATGAGGATGTTAGCGGAGCAAGCTCAGCCATCTCAGCCATTCATCTTGATGTCTCTAACCCTCTCTGCTAGGGAGGCAGGCCCAGATAACACTTCTTTCTCCTTCCGCTGCCTTCTCCCCCACCAGTGGCCTACAGCTCTTTCAGCAGACCCTAGCATGAGGCTGCCTCTGCAAGTGGTGCAGGCCCAGTCATCAGTCTCAAAATCTCTTTTTGTCTCTGGCCTACAGCTCCAACTGCGGACCCTAGTGTGAGCCTGCCTCTGCTAGCGGCACAGGCCCAGATGGACTATTTTTCCACCTCAGCTTTCCTCTTCCTTTACCTTCCCCGTTACAACCCAAGCCACAGGGTCTGACTCAAGCTTGCATTCCCCGGAGTATTCCCCTCCTAACTTTCCCTCTTCTCTGCAATACAGATGCTCATACCACTGAATGCCATTGCTTTGGAACCGCACCTTATCACCAGCAACATCAGAGCACAACTTTTATTAGAAATTCAGGCTACTGGCTTCAAGGCGGACCCAACCCCAGTTTCTCACTACTCAGAGCTGATCTTCCCATAAACCACCCACTAAAACCCCCTCCTTGATGCCATTATTCAAGCCGTTTCTCCTAGAACCCTCCAATCCTTCCTAACCGCATGGAAGTGTTTTCTCTGCTCACCATCACCTCATTCATATATTATCTCAATAGCATCAATAACCTACAACTGTATCTCCACCCTACGCCGAGGCTACCACTCCAACGCCCGCAGACTCGACGCAAAGTTCATATTGGCTTTTTTTCTCGTTTCCTCAGATGTTCAGAACTCACCATCACTTACAGCTTCAATCCAAAAGTCCATCCCACAATCTCGGATTTATCAACACTTGACGACGACGCCATTGCTTACTTCATAAAGCAAAGCAAGACAGATCAAATGAAAAAAGGCCATTTCATCTACATTTTCAATCTTCCATCACCAATCCAACCATACAATCCCTCTTAGCCTATCTGCATTTCAGAAGCTTTCAGGCTAAACTCCCATCTGACCCACTTTTTCAAACGACTCCAAACGCCCCATCACATGTTTCTGGTTCCAAAGATACCATTTTGCTCCAATCTGGCATCCCAGCAGAGCATTTCTCCAGCCATTCATTTCGAATAGGTGCAGCAACCACGGCTGTCCAAAAAAGGCCTTCCCAGCAGCAGATCCAAGCACTTGGACACTGGTCACTGGAGGCTTCAGAAGTTACATTTGATCAAATCGCTCCCATATCAAAGAAGCTCAATGAACTCTCATCAGATCAATTCTTTTAACCCTTTAAGACCTGAAGGCTTTTTTAGGTTTTTTTTTTCTGAGTGACACACATAAAAGTAAAGACTCATAACTCCAAAACTGTATCAAGGAGAGTCAAAAGGTAGGTATCATTTGATAGAACACTTTTTAAATGTTTAGAAAATATGAATGAATTTACATTTGGACATTTTCATGCTGAGAAACTGCTGATAAAAGACAAAAAATATATAATTTTTTTTTTTATAATTTAAAAAAAAATTGATTTGATATGGAATAACTCAGGAAGGCAATAAGATCGGAGAAAAATTATTTTTTGGTGATGCTCTCCTACATGTCAGCTGCATGGTTCAAATTCTGTAGAGATAGCATAAAGTATAGTTGAATAAATTGTTATTTATTTTTTCGCAGCCAGGTGACGCCCACGGGCGGTAAACTCAAGTTTAGAAGCACTTTTCAGCACTTGTTAGGAGTTTTTAAAAATGGTTAGATGCATTAAAAAGATGAGATTCTAAGCTTTAAGATGTACCTATTTTGTGTTATTCCACATTGGAAAACGAAAATGGATGGGTCCGGAAACATTGGATACACACTGCATACCGGAAAGATGAGAGACATGTTTTTAGCCATGTATGTTAAATCATTCCGTGAGTAATATCTTGTGATCAACAAGATATATTATGTTGATTTAGTTCATTTTAATCATTAGAATCTGCTTTAAATAATGATGTGCCATTTTTGTGCATTTTTCATGAAGTTATGAGCACGTGAAATCTACATATTTGTATTCAGTTAGCGGCTGTGCTGTTTTTGTTGTAAACGCATATTACTCAGACTCATTAGAAGGTGAAAACTATGCAACAGAAGCATGTTGGAGGCTTGATCTGAACATGTAAAGTCTCTGGTTTTGTATACAAAAAGAATTTTTGTGCTACCTATATGGGTTCAGTTTTTATTGGCTCTTAAAGAGAGACAGGCAAATGGGAGCGCCTACGCTCCATCCGGTCTTAAAGGGTTAACACCAGCTTGCTCCCATACACCCAAATCTACAGGCTCACCCTCTACTTAACACCACCAATCCACTTATAGTGGAAAATTTCCATTCTAACTGCTGCAGCCACATCCACCCACGTGCTCCCGCAGGAGCCAACTTCACTATTCAACTGCCGCAACAGCAATACTACCTTAAGCTCCCAGAGAAGATCCACTTTTCCATCCAAATTTTCTCTGCCTCAGCAACGCTATTCCCTCCGCTTCCACAGAGGCACCTTTTCTTCACTGCACTTCACTCAGCAGTGATGTTCCCTCACTCTCCCGCAGGAGCTCAGTTTCTTTGGAAATTTTTTCCACAGCCACAGTTCCCTGTTCCTTTGATTACCTTCCTTGTGTATTTATGCCTTCATTCTTCATCAGTTCATTGTCTTGTGTTAACTTTATGTTTATGGTTTGTAGTCTTGCTCTCAGTGTTGATTAAAGTATTGGTTATACACTGCATGAAAAGTGGGATTTTCGTCCCCGTAAACGGCCGAAAAACTCCCTAATTTTCGACAATTAACGACAATTTACAGCCTGTGAACATCGCGTTCGTCTGTGCCACATATAGAGGGTATGCATCAACGTCACTTTCCCGCCGAAAACGCGCTCCCTCAGCTGGACTGAGTGGCAAAAGAACCTGCTGCGTAACTGGATTAATAGGAGAAACGGCGAAAACGCGAGTAAAACTAACGAATTACCCTAAAGGTTGGACTCGAAAGTGTTTCTTACAACTTGTCAAATAAACCTAATCCATGGATATTGACATGCAGCCAGGAGTCGTGTTTCCTGACATTTATATGTGCCTGATTTGACGCAGGGGAAATACATAAAGCAAATCTGGCTGTGAATATTTTATATAACTACAATATTGGTAGGTTTAAATCTGTTTAATCACTTATATCAATGTTATATCGTCATATTGTCCAGCCCTAAAACATATATAGTTTTATAGTATAGTTTTTGACAGTGTTGTTTATTTAAAAACACCCAATTATGCATAATATAAGATGGAAAATATTTAATTGATGAGTCGTCAACATAATATATAACAATACAATATAAGGTATGATTTTACCTCAAAATCCAACAATTCGACACAAAATGATAACTGCAAATCCATGTTTCTCTGCTGGAGTCCAGCTGTTTCTGTGAATTGCAGTGATCGATTTGCTTCTTTTTCTGTTGCTTTCTCTAGTTTTTAAATATATACCTCAGGGTTTGTGTCAAATCTATTTGTACAGTCAGCCGCAAAGCTCTTTCCCGTTTTGAATGTGTTTTTCCGACATTCACGCTGAAAACCAATGCTGCTGCTCAGTCTTTTGCTACTCAGCGTGCGTGACCGCAGTCCTAACGGTCGACGGTGACGTCACGTGCATACCCTCTATTGGCGGAAACGAACCATGACGTATGTGGAGCTCCCGGAGGCGCTAATGGCTCTAATTAGCATATGAATAGCAGCGCCCGCGCCTTGCCAGAGAATGGCTTGAATTTCCTCACTCAGTATTGGTTGAAACTAAACATTTAAACAAGAAAAATCACTCGTGATTGGTTGGCAGATCTGTTACTATTGGTCACCCTGGGTCATTATAAATTTAAACCTCAAAATTATAATAATTATATTATATATATATATATATATATATATATATATATATATATATATATATATATACATACATATATTTAATTTTATATATTCATATGCAATGCTATTATGTTGTATATTCATGTCATTGTATTCCTATGGACTACACTATTATTACCATCAAGGACATGAATTTATTGAGGAAAGGAAAATTTCCCAGGGACGTGCTGTTTATTCAAAGAAAGAGCTTTATTAGCACAAACACAAACACACAACCATGTACAAAACGTAGGAGATCTGCCCACACAACAAATGGGAAGCTCACGAGAAGCCCAAAATCCTACAGCACCATTAAATGTCTGTTTTCCGATTCGGAGCTGTAGGTAACTAGCGGCATTCTGTCTGAATTCAGTCCATTTTGCAGACGTCTGTGGTGCGTTGCCCTGTACTTTAGAATCGCCTCTAATCTCGACTGCAGCGTGGCACAGAGCTCGGTGAGCTCCTGGCTGCGAAAGGACGGAGGTCGCACAATCCGTCCAGACACCCCGCCAACGATGCCGTCTTACTCATCAGACATCAGGTCTATGGTAGCGCACTTCCAAAGGCCCACCTCATCCTCAGCTAGCACTATCTGTCTTGCTTCTAGCAGCTGTAAAAACAACCAATAAAGACAATCAGTATTGCGCGATGCACTGCGTATGGACTCAACACATCTATTAATGCGCCTGAAAAATAGTCACATTTACCAAAAACGGATCTAATCTAATAAATCTTACCCTCTTTCTTCTCGCTCGACTCCGAGCTGAACGTGTAAAAGAACTTAAACAATAAAAATAATAAAGGAGAAAATAGTAGCCTAAAAGTTACTTACACTTGTGCTACTTAAAAAAAAAAGCTTTGCTTTTAGGCTATTTTTAGCTTAGATAGCAGTCTTACCGCAATCTTAGGATTGTGCACCCGTCTTCTCTTAGAGTTAGTATCTTCCACACAGTTTTTCGACTCCAAAGCAGCCAACCTATCTTCTATGGACAGCAACTTGGAGTTTACTAAAGTGAACTGCTCATTTACATCGGCAGCCCACTGATAGCATTCAGCAGTTTCTTCTCGCCGGTGTTACAGATCAACTGGGGATCATGTTAACTGGGGGCGCGCGCGAGCATGCAGATAGTTTTACCTGGATTTCCAGCAGATGTTAGACGGCGACATATTCGTCACATGCGATATTCCAAGGATTATAGATTTAAAAACGTATGTTTCACCAGTTGTATACATTGTGATGCGTAATAAAGCGCCTCGATTTCGCGGTGTTCGTTCCTGCGTTTTTGGAGCAGTTTTATGGAAGTTTATCATGCTCTCACGTCACGCTCACAAACCACGCCCACGTTAACATGGGACACTAGTTTCAATGAATGTCAAACTTGTCAATGAAATTAAGTATTTATTTTCAACATTAGTGTATCATATTGTGTCTGTAGTGTGCTGCCATGTTTTCTAAACACAAATTACAACAGACAGATTGTTTAAATTAGCAGTAGGCTACCTAAAGCAAACATGAATTGCAAAGTCCTTAATGTTTTTATTAACAAGTCTTGTTAATTGATATGTTGCTTACTATTGTTCATAATCAAATTATTTATTTTATGAGCGATTACATATATTAAGGGGGAAAAAACAGACACTTTGGCTTGTGTTTGTTCTAGGTGATTTTACTGATTTTGTTGATTTTATTTTCTGAGATCTCTTGCTTAGGTTTCAAGTACACTCTGTATCCTAAAACAACCATGTTTCATTCTGGATTCATGACTGATTTAAACTCAACATTTGCTTTGGCTTAGGAATTATAAAAACTTGACTTTGTGCAGGCTTGTATCATACTCTACTCCAGAGTCATATCCATCAATAGACTGGAAGTAGCAGATGGATACCTGCAGACATTTCTCTCAAAATTAGTTGATTTTGAGAGAATTTGCATTTGCATTTGTATAGCTCACAGCATTTTCATTTACATGTTAAAGCCTCCCCTGGAATTAGAGGAAGGGGGGTCATGGGGGGACAACTGCCAAGCAAGGCCCACGTCAATTTCTGACAATTCACGGCAGTTTTCGGTGTTGCCTGCAAATTTCCGTGTGCAGTTGTAAACCTGAACTTCCACAACAATCTACAGTGCCGCTTACTGATGAAAATCCCACTTTTCATGCAGTGATACTCATTCATCCTGCATCTTCCTTTGGATCATCTTTACAAGTCACCCTGCGACAATAGGTTCAATGTTATCATTTAGTTTAAGATGTAATCTCCTTCCCATTTGAGCTTTTGGAGTTATTCATAGTGTTACGACCGTCTAGGGTCAGCCGTGACATAAATGAATGTGCGCTCACTCACAATGTAAATTTCCAACAAAGGTGTTTATTTACAAAAAAAAAAAAAGGTGGAAACCAGAAGTAAAGGCATTTAGCTCAAGAGTGGACAAGGCCAAAATAACAAACAAATATAACTAAATGAATACCTTCAAAATTC
The DNA here is from genome assembly GCF_024489055.1 of Chanodichthys erythropterus. Lineage (NCBI taxonomy): Eukaryota > Metazoa > Chordata > Actinopteri > Cypriniformes > Xenocyprididae > Chanodichthys > Chanodichthys erythropterus. The sequence continues at coordinate 175,919 of NC_090229.1, forward strand.
CCTAAAAGAAAAGAAAAAAACAAAGAAAAGTACAACATAACTTCCCTTGCTCCCTAAACCAAAAACATAGACAAACTAAACTCAAAGTATACACAGTCAGAACACAAGGGAAGAGCAATACAAGTGGAACGCATTCAGCCTCGTAGAATGTTTGGGGAGGTCCTTATAACTGGAGCACAGACAGGGGCTGGACCAATCAGGAACTCAGGACCTCTACAGGCTAGATTGCAGGCCACACCTCCTCCTGAAACACACACACACTTAGCATATGATAGTACGCAATTAAAATAGTTGACAATGGTGATTGCTTTAAGTAATTTTTTACTTTTTTATGTTTCTTTCTGATCCTGAAAATGTGGATGCTGTATACTGAATTAAGGCTGCAACAACTAACTGATAAGATGGAAAGTAACAGCAAAAGATCTATCCATCATGTATTCTTTGACCAAAAATTAAAAAGCTCAGGTGCAAAGTATGTCTATAAATTTTTCTCATTCAGTATAGGCATTTATCTCTCAAATGCTCATCAATCACCAATGAGAATGGCTTGTTTTTAACACTGTGAGTTTAATTTTAATGTACTTGTTTCTCTCTGCAGGAGAAGAAATGAGAAGAAACGGGGGAGCATATGATTTCAACAAACAGCCATAGCAGTTTCACTGTAGGGCAGATTGTCAGTATGGTGCCTCTACTCCAACTCTTTCTTCTACTGCCTTTAATTCATCCATTCATAAGTCATGTGCATGGAAACTTTCTTTCTCCTCTGACTACTCATTCAAATCACAGCCTGTTTTCCTATTGTTCAAAAAAACAGACTTATGTGCTTGTCAAAAAAACTGATCATAAACTGTCTGCCAATGCTGCATTAGTTGTCAGACCATTTCTTTGTGGCTTCTATGGGAAAAGTTTAATTAAATCAATTGGAGATTCAAATGAATGGACTGAAAGTAGAAATACTGAGGACATATTTTCAGCAAAAACGTCACATACTGAGACTGGGTCAAGAGATACATTTTTAGTATCACACAAAAACAGAGTCAAAAGAGGTTCTACTCAAAATGCCATGCTACCACAAGATGCCGCTGGAAAAGAAAAAGAAACTGTTAGTGAGACAGACACGATGACAGATGACCCAGTTGCTGAATTTAAAGAGAAAGACTTATCATCAGTTGGGTCAGGTGATGAAGAAAATGGTTTTGTTAGGTCATCAACAGAGGCTATAGCATTTCTTGGTGAAGAGCATGCCCAGAACAGACCACAAGTTCAGACTGCTACTGTGGCTAGTTTGGCCACAGTACATACAAATCCAACAATCAACCCTTCACAGCAGACCAGCCCTTCTGCAACTGCACCACCTAATGAAAAGCTTCTATCCACTTCCAATGGGATAAGACAATTGGATGGCAACAGAACTCAATTGGAAATAGGTATAATACAGATGAAGTAATGTTGCGTTCACATAAATAATCGTGATTACAAAATAAGACATCTCTGAGATTCTTTATATATATATATATATATATATTCTAGATGTAAATATTTATAATATATGTAAATGCATTGTTTTTATTTATAATAATTCTTTAACAAAAACTAGAGAAAAACTGTTTGATGTGTTCTTTTGTTTATCAGGTAGTTTGGGGACAACCACTCCAGCTAAAATTCTGCCAAAAAGACAGTTTACCACTTTACGATCATATATTGAAACCACCTCTCTTAATACAAGCAAAACCAGTCTACAACTAGAGGCACCAACACTGGGAGTGGACATTGTTAGTTCCAACCATTCACAGCCAAAAAGCACTTCACAGTCAACAAGATCAGCAAAACTACCCAATGACCAATTAATGGAACCAGGAACTAAAAGAACAGTGACCGATATAAAGAACACTAAAGGTATGAATTATTTGTCTGAAGGATGAAAAAAAAACTATTACTTGTGCCATTAGTATACTTCTTTTAAACTAAAAATAAGAGAGTATAATTTCAGTGTACTTTTTATGTTCTTATACTGACAGGTATATAGAGAAGTATGTATATGTGGCCTTATCTTGTACTTAATCTTTTGATTGGGATATACTAAATTACTGTATAATAATATACTAAAAGTATAATTAAGTATTCTAACACCCAGTTTCAACGACTAGGCTTGAGCCTAGTACCAGACTGAAAGGCATGTTTAAGCTGTTTAACTGAAAGCAGCATGGTACGGCTCGGTACGGCTCACTTTTTGGTGCTTTTCCACTGCAGGGGACAGCTCGGTACGGAACGGTATGGCTCACTTAAATAGTACCACCTCGGTTGAGATTCCAAGCGTGCCAAACTGATACTAAATGTGATATGTAAACACTGCAGATCACTGATTGGTCAGAGAGAGTCGTCACTACCAGCGTCATTGGATTTGAAACACGAGACACCAAACAAGCTAGATTTAAATAGTAACAGCCACCGCAGTATCATTTGTTCACACTTGAAAAAAAAAACTTTTTTAAACTGCTTGCTTTAAATGACCATAGCACACAACTTGAAAAAAGAAATGGCTGTATTATGGTCAGTAGGTGAGGTGCAGACTCGTTGGTAGCTAGCCGAGGAGCGGATCTACGGCAGTAAAAGAGGCGCAACTAAGCTGTACTAACTGCAGTGGAAAAGAAAACCAAAAGTAAGCAAGCCGAGCCGTGCCGAACCGAACCGAACTGAGCCGAGTTGTTCCACATAGTGGAAAAGTGCCATTAGCTTGCTGTTGTGTTCAGGGGTGTCGATAAGGGGGGAAAGGGGAAGGGTACAGATATTGATGTGATTGCAAGCAGGTTAAAGTTAAAGACCTATTAGTCTGCGCCATCTAGAGTTTTGTGACAGAACTTTGTATTAGTGCACTAGTAGTACTTGTACATGTTCTATATTAGTACTTTTTAAGAGTAAATTGGCCTACTTTTTAGTTTTATTAAAGTATACTTTTAATTGTACTTTAAAGTGCACTTCAAGTGTAACGGTAGTAAACTTTGATTACACAACTCGTTTACATCTAACATTTTTAGTGAACTTATAGGCATAGGCGACATTGTAGTCATGGTGTTTCCCAATGTAAAACTCCATGACTGTGGTACGTGCACCACCCATGCAAACACTTGGTCAGTTTTTACTTTCAGTTTCTGTAGTGAATAATTGACTGGTGTTTAAGACTTCTTCATGGGCATAACTCTTACGCAAAGTTTGCACATTGTTTGTATGATATCCACTGGCTCGACTTCATGGTTTAAAATGGAAATATTTTCAATATTGCGACAAGGCATTTTTCTTTATCACCAGTTGCTCACAAAATGATGGACAATGGTTTATGTTTCATGTGCGTCATTTCCCATGATAATTATTAAATAAATTAGTAAATAAACAAGTAGGTAAATAAACAAGTAACAAGCAAACTTAAATGAGTTTGCTTGTTACTTGTTTATTATGCTTAATTATGCATATAATTAAGTAGTTATTAATTACTTGTTTATTATGCTTTATTACCATGGGACTGTGCCATCAAACTGCTGCTGGGTGCGCCTTTGCCCAGAGGAAGGATTTACCCTCTCTCACTCCTGGAGCAATGGGCATGAAGGGTTACATCAAAGAGGCTTTGGCATAAGGCTATATCCATCCATCTACCTCCCCTGCCGTGTCTATTTTTTTCTTTGTCCAAAAGAAAGATGGCATTCTGAGGCTGTGCATTGACTATCAAACATTGAACAATGTGACAGTGAAATATTTGAGATAACACTAAAGATGCTGAGAGGAGCTACTGTTAACCAACCTCCGAAACGCTTATAATCTCATTCGGATATGGATGGGGTGACGAGTGGAAGACAGCTTTGGTAACACAAATGGGGCACTACAAATACCACGTTATGCTGTGTGGCCTGATCAACGCCTCCTCCGTATTCCAGAGCTTTATGAATGAGGTGTTCCAGGACTACCTTTAGTGCTTTGTCCTGGTGTACATTGACAGCATCCTGATTTACTTCCAGAACCAGACAGAATATCGTCAGCACATGTCCCTGGTGCTAGAATGTCTGGGGAAGTTCATTTGTTCCTCAAGGCCACAAAAAGCTTGTTCCATCAGAACCACATCCAGTTTCTGGGATACAGCTTCAGCCCTCAGGGAATCCAGATAGATGAGTGGAAGTTAGAAGCAGTCAAGTCCTGGCCAGTTCCAAAGCCAGTCAAGGACCTACTAAGATTGCTTGGCTTCGCAAACTTTTAACGAAGGTTCATTCAAAAGTACAGCATGATTGCCACCCCTTTGACTGCTCTACTAAAGAAGGGTCCAAAGAATCTCACCTGGATGCCTGAAGCCTCCCACAGCTTTGCTTGTCTCAATGCCGCCTTCACCTCCTAGTGCTGGTCAAACCTGGGAGTGGACTTCATCATAGACCTCCCTGAATCCAAAATTGATACCTGTGTGTTGGTGGCAGTTGACAGATTAGATTCTCGAAAGCTTGCAGATTATTTACACTGAAACAACTACCAACCACCATGGAGACCATCAAACTATTATTTCACCATGTGTTCCGAAGCTTTGGACTCCCAGACAACATTGTATCTGATCGCGGGCCTCAAAACATCTCACAGGTCAAGTCAAGTCAAGTCACCTTTATTTATATAGCGCTTTTTACAATGCAGATTGTGTCAAAGCAGCTTTACATTGATAACTGGTACATAATTTGGCTGCACAGCAGTTCTTAAATAATAGTGTCAATGCAGGCAGATCAAAGCACTGTTGAATAAATGTCAATAATACTATTGAATATCAAATGTCAAGTGTCCCCAATATGGGGACACTTGACATGGCGTAACTTTCTGTTACTCCTGGGTATGACTGTAAGTCTATCTTCTGGTTACCATCCACAGACAAGCGGGCAGTCAGAGAGGAAAATTCACGAGATTGGCCGCTTCTTGAGGACATATTGTCTTGCCAATCAGCAGGAGCGGGTTCCAGTGTGTACTCTGCTTCCAACCAACCGTGTTTTCCTGGTCAGGGGAAATACTGGAGTTTCCAGCTGTTTCCCATAGTCAAACTGATAAACCCAGTAATTTACCAACTCAAACTCCCCAGTATTTACTGCATACATCCCAGTTTCCATGTATCATTATTACAACCCCCGGTGCCGCTGATGGTCCTTCACTGCCGCTCCTCCTGAATGATGGGCTTACATTTTTAAAGACATCCTTGACTCCCAATGTCATGGAGGGCGCCTTAAAAATCTGGTCGACTTGATCCTGCATTACCAGATTCCACACTACACCACTGTTGCCAGACGTACGATAATCATCATATTTGTACGATAATTTTGACCTCTGTATGATGTACGATCAATAATGAAAAAAATTGCATAATGTACGATAATTAGAGATTTTGTGACACTTCAAATGATGGTTGTAATTATAGGGCTTCTATACTTGTTTATCTAGCTGTGGATGATTCATGTTTGTGAGGAGAACGTGAACTTGGTGCTACGTTCTGGTGCTATTTGTCTGGTTCGCCCTCAATTCATACACTGGTTACGTCCAGTCCCCTGGATCCTTAGGATCGTGGTCCAGCTCCTTGGCTTTGCCCCTCCATCAGCTTGGCATGACGCTGAGTCCTCAGCCTGTTGGCTCCGCACTGGCTCTGTGCTCCCTTGTCTTCATCGTGGTCCATCAGCTCTAGGATTCTCCCCGTCTCCCTCGTCCCTTCAGCTCAGCCTCAGTCAGTTGTCACTCTGCCTCTGCCACAGACTTCTAGGTATCCAGCTATGCCTCAATCCTCCACCCCTTTGGCTCCACCGGGCTTCTCCTTCCCTCTGGTTTCCCCGTCATTCTCACTCCCTCTATCATCACCCCAGACTGCTGAGCCCACGTCTCCACCTTGGTTCTGAGCCAGCAGCTCCACCTTAGTGCTTTAAAATATATAAACATTAAATTTCTACATGTGTGAATTAATGGAGACGTTGTGCGCCGTCATTTGCGCCCTCTCAGCTCTCCTTCACTGATGTGCGCTGCACTCTTTACCGCCTTTCACTGGATTGCGCTCGTGCTCCGTCCGTAGTTGAAGCAGCCTAACGTTAAAACGCTGTCTACCCAAAGATTCACAGCCCTAATGGTAATATATATAATTATCACCTGTCAGTCATTATGTTTGTCTTGTATTTAAACTCCCTTGTTTTGTTCAGTCCCTTGTTGGTTTCAGTTTGCATGATTGTTTATACTTCCCCTGAGTTTCATGGATTATAAGAAAGACTGTTATTCCTTATATCCTCCGTTGTGTGATTCCTACAGCAGCTACTCATGACACTACAGTATTGTGACCTAGTGCGTGAAATGGCTTATTGAACAAGAAAAAAATATAGGGCATGACAAAGGAGACGATTCAGTCATATCATAGGACGAGTAAGTTGTGACATTTTGATTAAAGATTACAAGGTCTTTTTGACCTGTTATGAATGTTATGAAAATGTTAAGAAAAAGTATGCCTGTATGAATTATTCACAATAAGACCAGTAACACGCATTAAGAAAATAAACGGTCAGTTTTGACTTAATGCTGACTTTAAAGAACCCAGAAACTAATATTTTGATCTCAAGAACCTATGATGTAAAGATTTTTTAATCTCCGAAGAATATTACCAGCTCAAGAATGCATTGAATGTAAATGTTTCTTGATAACTTTTGAAATGATCACAATAAATGTCAAATCTTTATTTCTTTCAAATTTAAAGGCAGATTTTTGATCCTGAGTGAAAGTTGTTGAAAACAGACAGTTACTTAAAGTTTTAAAGTACTCTTTATTGTCGGAACATCACAAAAACTTGCCAAACAGGTGAACATTTCTCCAATCTGAGGAAGAATTTTCAAAACATTTATAAGGATAAAATATTTTTCTACATAAAAATATGCATGAATTAACTTAAATAAAATTCTTTTTCAGACTTTTTTCTTTAACAAAAGAAATATCTTAATAGAAAAATGTATTTCTTAATTTTTGATAGTTTGATAGTTTGTGTTTCCTGACTTTATATATCTTAGGCACAGTTTGCAGTGCAGGCTGCAATATTAATAATGTAATGTGTTTTGTCTCTGAGAAATGCGCATTTGACAGCAGCTTGAGTTGAATGACAGTAGCAGTAGCTTGTTGGGATGCAGATGTATATTTATGTTCATTAACAAAAACAGTAACATCTGTAAAAAAAATTGAAACAACCTCATAGAGTAAAATTTATTATTCTGACTGTTTGAGTTAAGATTTTATTAAACTACTTTTATTAAAATTAACCATTGGTCATGGTAACAAAATAAAGGAGATAATACAAAATGCATGTTATTTTTTATTTAGTACTCTATGGAAGTAAAATAATGCCAAATGTTTTTGAAATAAAAAGCTTGTTGAATTGCACTATTTGAAAAAAAATATGCATTACATTAGCTGTACTTGCATTTAGATGCACTGTATTTTTAAGGCTTGCATTTTTATGGGCTGAAATTCAACATGGTCGTATATTTAGGCTGTGAATATTTCAATTAAAAATATTTCACACACATTTTCATTATTAAAAATTCAATAATTCATATTCACCTTTTAGATTTCACTTCCAAAATATTCATTCTGTTTAAAAATACAACCTATAAAATTCGACTAGCAATTTTCAGTCCATTTTATTTCGCTTTACAAATTCGCTTCCACAAATTCAGTGGCTCAAATTCGGCAGAAAATTCAACATTTCACATCCGGGAACTGCAGGAAGAGCAGTAGAGTGCCGATGCATCATCTCTATCTGCTGTTAGTCTTCTTCACCAGCAGGTGTCGCTAGCGGCTGTTTAGGAAGACCAAAGCAACGCTAGTAAGTCATCATTCATTCATAAAAACGGATTTACAGAAATGGAGCAAGTGGTAAGTGAATGTGTGATGATTATCAGGGCCAGTATAAATGCAGAAAAGCTGATAAAGACACAAAAGCTGCATTTATGTTTAATTCAGTGTATTTACGCTTACTTTCCCTGTGTAGCTACAGCTTTCTCTCCAGTGAACAAGATAACGTTATTGCCCGATGCTGGTGTACAGATCAAACGTTAAATCTGAGATATACATATATTTCTCTCTGTTGATAAGTTTCCTTAACTTTATATCGCAGCGCGGTGTTGTAATAATAGGGTTTCCCTCATCCGTCATAGGATTCCCCTGCCATCAGGACATATAAAACTCTTAACACAGCTTAATGGACTCGTACAGTGATATAAAAGACCAAACTCGCACCTCATTTGTGATATAGGTTAGACTATATAGGCTCCAAGAAAGCAGATACTGGCATTAAGTTGATTTGACGCTGAACGTTTGATTATAATATTCGCAAATTTAGGGACCGTCTCTAAAGTTACGACATTCTGTATTCACGTTTCTACCTTCAATAGCATTTAAAGAGAATGACTTAGTCACAAAACCAACTCTAAAGTGTTTATCTAGGTGTCAGGTATAATGCAAACCTTTTAGATTATTGATGTTTATTAAAATAAAAGGTAACACTTTATATTAAATAGTTGATATGAACGAACAATGAACTGCACTTCTACAGCACTTACTAATCTTTGTTAATGTTAATTCCAGCATTTACTAATACATTATTAAAATCAAGAGTTGTATTTGTCAACTTTAGTTAATGCATAGTGAAGTAACATGAACAATGAACTGCTGTATTTTTATTAACGTTAACAAAGATGAACAAATACAACAACAAATGTGTTGCTCATGGATAGTTCACATTAGTTAATACATTATGAAACTTACTGTAAAGTGTTTCCAAATAAACTGTCAAGTAATATGTAAAGATTGCTATGTATTTCACTACTGTATTGGATAATTAGAAGCTCAATAACATTTGATGAGAATGATTTACAATCACCAAAACTACCTGTGAAGTGTTCATCTATAGGTGCCAGGTCGAAGAGTGATGCACCCTTCTCTCTCTCTCTCTCTCTCTCTCACACACACACACACACACACACACACACACACACACACACACACACACACATTCAAACACACTCAACTCAAAGTACATGCACATATACTTTTTCTTTTTTTTACACATTCATCACACAATTAGTTCTACTTTGTTAATTTTATTTCTAAATTTTATTTAAATTTTGTATAAGCAGGATAATCTATGATCAGGTAAAATAAAAAATGAACAAAGTAAAAAAAATTGTGTGATGAACATGTAAAAAAAAAAGAAAAAAAAAGAAATAGTATATATGCATGTGCTTTGAGTGATGTGTGTTTGAATATGTATATGTGCATGTGTGTCTACAAGATTTTGGTAGAAGGTAGAAACGTGAATACCAAATGTCGTAACTTTAGAGACGGTCCCTAAATTTTCGAATATCATAATCAAACGTTCAGCGTCAAATCAACTTAATGCCAGTATCTGCTTTCTTGGAGCCTATATAGTCTAACCTACATCACAAATGAGGTGCGAGTTTGGTCTTTTATATCACTGTACGAGTCCATTAAGCTGTGTTAAGAGTTTTATATGTCCTGATGGCAGGGGAATCCTATGACGGATGAGGGAAACCCTATTATTACAACACCGCGCTGCGATATAAATTTAAGGAAACTTATCAACAGAGAGAAATATATTTATATCTCAGATTTAACGTTTGATCTGTACACCAGCATCGGGCAATAACGTTATCTTGTTCACTGGAGAGAAAGCTGTAGCTACACAGGGAAAGTAAGCGTAAATACACTGAATTAAACATAAATGCAGCTTTTGTGTCTTTATCAGCTTTTCTGCATTTATACTGGCCCTGATAATCATCACACATTCACTTACCACTTGCTCCATTTCTGTAAATCCGTTTTTATGAATGAATGATGACTTACTAGCGTTGCTTTGGTCTTCCTAAACAGCCGCTAGCGACACCTGCTGGTGAAGAAGACTAACAGCAGATAGAGATGATGCATCGGCACTCTACTGCTCTTCCTGCAGTTCCCGGATGTGAAATGTTGAATTTTCTGCCGAATTTGAGCCACTGAATTTGTGGAAGCGAATTTGTAAAGTGAAATAAAATGGACTGAAAATTTCTAGTCGAATTTTATAGGTTGTATTTTTAAACAGAATAAATATCTTGGAAGTGAAATTTGAAATGTGAATATGAATTATTTAATTTTTAATAATGAAAATGTGTGTGAAATATTTTTAATTGAAATATTCACAGCTTAAATATACGACTGTGTTGAATTTCATCCCATAAAAATGCAAGCCTTAAAAATACAGTGCATCTAAATGCAAGTACAGCTAATGTAATGCATATTTTTTTTCATTTAGAGCAATTCAACAAGCTTTTTATTTCAAAAACATTTGGCATTAATTTACTTCCATAGTACTCTCCTGAGTAAGATATTTTACATAAAACTGAAAAACTGAAAGAATCTGCAGGAGAATTTTTCTGAAGAACAGAGCTCAGTTTAACTGTTCAGAACAAACAAGAGACTCATGAAGAATCATCACAAAACAAACAAACAGTGGTAGATCATCCAGGTAACCACACACAGTATTAAGAATCAGTGGTTCACATACTCATGAATGGGGTTATTTTAATAAATTCAGCTATTTTTTTGTCTTGTGGATTATATGTAAACATCTTTTATGTAAAATATCTTACTCAGGAGAGTACTAAATAAAAAATAACATGCATCTCCTTTATTTTGTTAACATTATTCACATTTTCAGAGATTCTGCAAGTAGTTCACATATGTAACGAAGCGGGACTGAGGCAGAGATCCATGTGCAGCTTTTATTAAAGTGAGAGTGGTCGTACAGGCAGGGTCAAACAGGAGCAAACAGGAACAGCAAGGGACAGGCAGAATCGTGGTCAAGGAACAAGCAAAGATCAGGACAGGCAGATATCACTCACAGGTCGGTATGCAAAGCAAGGGTCAGGACAGGCAGCAATGGGTCAGTAAACAGGAAACAGGCAGGATCAGGAAACAGGCAGGATCAGTAAACAGGAAACAGGCAGACAATAAACACAGGGAAACACTCGGAAATGATACACTGGGTAATCAAGACTTCGCGGTGAGGTGGTGTGTGTGAAGGTCCTTTATAGTCCTGGTAATGAGCTGCAGCTGGGTGTGGTGATCAGTGATTAGTGTGAAGTGTGTGCAGGTGAGTGGTAGAGAGGATGATGGGAGATGTAGTCCGGGAACAGTGACAGGAACAGACGTGATCGTGACATAACGCCCCCCTCCCGGAAGGCGCGTCCCAGGTCAGGTGGCTCGGGCAGCCACGGCAGGTCAGGGTCCATAGGTGACCCCAGTGGATCATAGTCCATAGGAGACCCCAGCAGGTCAGAGTCCATAAATGACCCCAGCGGGTCAGAGTCCATAAGTGACCCTAGCGGGTCAGAGTCCATTGATGGCCGTAACAGTTCAAAGGCCCATAACGGCCATGGTCGAGCAGGGTCCCCACCCACAAACTCCCCACGCTCAGGTACACTGCCCCCCCCCAAAAAGTTCTTGGGGATTTCAGTGGAGCCCGTAGCGGGTTTGTGGGCAAGGAGTTCGGGTGGTTCCGGCAGGGCAAGGTGTTTGAGTGGCGCCAGCAGGGCGAGAAGCACAGGTGGCGCCGGCAGAGCGAGACGTTTGGGCGGAGCAGGAGAGACCTCTGGAATGGTCCCCAGGCCCACAGCGGCCTCTTGAGGAGAGGAGGACGCCTTCTTCCTCCTCTTCCTCCTCCTCTTTTTCCGAGGGTGAGTCGATGATTCACCGGTTGGAACAGGTTCAGGAGCAGACCCACTGGCTGAAGCGGGTTCTGGAGCGGACTTAATGGCTGGAACGTCCCCTACCTCCGTGAGCACCGAAGGGGCGGCCATCTTGCCCGTAGGCACTGGCAAAGCGGCCATCTTGTCCATCGCGTCCAGGGCGCTTGAGAGCGTTGCAACAGGCGAGCTTGAGAGCGTAGCGCCCGGCGAGCTTGAGAGCGTAGCGCCCGGCGGGCTTGAGTGCGAAGTGACCGGCGGGCTTGAGTGCGAAGTGGCTGGTGGATGCTTAGGGATGCCAGCCGCTCGAGCTGAAGTCATCGGCGGATCTGCCACACTGCAATGCAGTCCTCTCCGCTCCCTGACTGATCTAGAGATGTGACGTGACTCTGGACGATCAGCGACGACGTGACTTTGCTCTGGGCGATCAGCGAAGGCGTGACGTTGCTCTGGGTGATCAGCGAAGGCGTGACGTTGCTCTGGGCGATCAGCGGAGACGTGACGTGGCTCTGGGAGATCAAATGTGGCTTGACTTTGTGTTGTTGTTGTGACCGCCATTTTGTGAGTGTCCTTTGGCGCGGCAGCCATTACATGATTAAGCGTGGTGTCGCATTCCTCCGCGACACCCACAGTAAACAGAGAGCCAACAGTCAATAAAGCATAATCCAGAAAATGACTAAGTGAAGAACGGGGTCCCTCACGAATCAACTGTGACTTGAGTGGCTGATTAACGCCTTCACAGAAAAAGTCTATGAGCACACAGTCCGGCAGGTCTGAACAATATGCAATATTGAGGTATTCTGTGATGTAATCCTCCAGTGAACGTGTGCCCTGCGTACTCCATAGCAACAACTGATCAATGTCCATACCGTAAAAATGTCCTCCGGGGAAGCTGCTGGATCGAGGTGGCGGCGAAGTCTTCTGTAACGAAGCGGGACTGAGGCAGAGATCCATGTGCAGCTTTTATTAAAGTGAGAGTGGTCGTACAGGCAGGGTCAAACAGGAGCAAACAGGAACAGCAAGGGACAGGCAGAATCGTGGTCAAGGAACAAGCAAAGATCAGGACAGGCAGATATCACTCACAGGTCGGTATGCAAAGCAAGGGTCAGGACAGGCAGCAATGGGTCAGTAAACAGGAAACAGGCAGGATCAGTAAACAGGAAACAGGCAGGATCAGTAAACAGGAAACAGGCAGACAATAAACACAGGGAAACACTCGGAAATGATACACTGGGTAATCAAGACTTCGCGGTGAGGTGGTGTGTGTGAAGGTCCTTTATAGTCCTGGTAATGAGCTGCAGCTGGGTGTGGTGATCAGTGATTAGTGTGAAGTGTGTGCAGGTGAGTGGTAGAGAGGATGATGGGAGATGTAGTCCGGGAACAGTGACAGGAACAGACGTGATCGTGACAACATACTTTTTCTTGCAACTGTATATAGCACCTCACTACCATGTTAAAATATAAATATACAGTTTCTATGGTATTTTTTATGAAAAACATAGCCTAAATAATATTTTTACTATAAATACAAATGCATAGCACAAATACATTGTACAAATGCACAAATGCTATAGCTTAATAACAAAAAATACTGTAATTATATTACATTATTCCTTTAATACATGTCTACATTAATAATATAATAAAATTTGATTTGAATATACCACATTTCTGCCACAAAACCATGGTACAGTTCGGGGTCGGACTGGCCATCAGACCACTGTATAATGTAGACTGGCCAGTTAGTGTTACTACAGTGAATCCATGGTAAATAATGATGATTTGAAGTGTATGATGCATATTCTTTAAAAACCTATTCATAGTGTTCTTTAGTGTATTCCAACCTTATGTTTATGAGCATTCTATTTTCTAATATATGTTAATTAGAAATCAGTTTGTAAAAATGTATGAATTGCAAAACTATGCTTAAATCTGTGTAAGAAAATAATTTATGAATTTAGATTCATAACTATGCATTGTATATCTTTTTACTGAAAATGGTATGAAAAGGATTGTATATTGTTGTATGTGTTGTATGTAGTTATGTGCTTTCCTATTGTTTTTTATTATTATTATTGTGCTTTGCCAGTTACCTCAATAATATTTCTTGTATCTCTTTTGATTTCCACAGGTATATCACCTTTTCTAAGGACAACCTCTCCTCACCCGATTGGACATGGCCATTTTGTATTCTCTGAAAATGATAGAAGAGTTATAGAGACGGACCAGTCAGTCACACAGGGAATAGTTCCATCTTTGAAGTCAAATTCTGCCTCTCCAACCCATGCCCAACCTAAGGACCCCTGTGGTACTGGTATGGGCCCCTGTGTTTTTTCTAAAGATCAAAATAATGCTGAAAAATATGGTGCAACAAATGGCAGCTTTTTAGTGTGGGCAGACTTAAAACGCACACTGTCATTTGCATGGGAGCTGCATGTATTTGGTTCTGCTGTCCTCTTCCTTCTGCTTACCGTTGGCTCAGTCCTTGGCTTAGCGTTAGCTCCCAGCTTCCACTGCTCTCACTGTGGTGAACTGATGCTCACCAATAGCTTCTTGTTAGTTGTGGGTGTGGTTAGAGCAGGCCACTTTTTGCTTGATCCATATGGGACACGGTTCCTTCTGCCACCTCCTGTAATAATAGCTTTATACACGCTGCCGTTACCACTGTTAATTTTGGCACAGGCTGCATTAGTAATATTGGTACTAAAAAAGGCAGGAGTAACTTGGCTACCACCAACACTTCAGCACCCCCCTCTGTTAGGAGTATTAGCTGTTTTACAATGCACTCTCCTACTTGCTGCAGACTTGCTTTCCCCTGCACTTTCGCCTGCTGTTCCCATCGTCCTACAGAGCCTCACACTAATTGCAGGCCTGACACTGTGTTTAGGCTACCTTTTCTTGGCACTGCCACGCCTCTCTCACACACATGCAGCTCGGGGAAGAAATAAGGGAATAGGTGAAGAAAAGGTGCATGTTTTAGCATGGGTACTGGCAGTGTGCGCTCTTCTTGGGGCATTGTGCTGTCTGTTGCACATTTATGCCTGCATGTGGCTATATGGACTACTAGGAGACTGGAGACTCTTTCGTTGGGCATGGTGGCTCTGTCAGTTCTGGGGACGACTGTTGGAGCTTGTCTGGGCTTTCTGCCTGCTTCTGGTGTCTTCCTGGGTCTTCTGGAGACCCAATGGAGGCCACATATGTGGAGCACCAAGACAGGAAGGAGCTGCCACAGAAAGCTTGCCCTCACCCTCTCAATCATCAAACTCTACCAGCAGACATACATGCTGGGCAAAGATTGTGCAGAGCCTCAAGGTAAGGCAACAAAGGAAATCTGAAAGTAATGGGATTGGAGGGTCCAGCAGTAGTGCAGTGGTGGGAGAGTTGCCCAATAACTGGGCAGGACAGGAGCGATCAGGGGTGGACATTAGCAAGAGCCTCATACGAAATCATGACCACCTCAAAGACACCAATCATGGGCGCAATCTGAAAAGCTTTGCAGGGGGCTCTGCAGGTTCATTGCTAGGACTGCAGCCACTTGCACATCCACCTCAGTGCTCTTCAACTAGCAGTCTGGACAGGGACAAGGAGTCAGCCATCTCACTCTGTGATTTTGACCTGCGCCCTCCAACCCCAATTGACCTTGGCCGCAGTATTGATGAGGCACTTCATCGTCAGCATCTGTTAAGGGGCGAATGTTTGTTCCAGCCACTGCGACCACTATCACCTCCTCCCTCTCAAAACCTTTGGATGCGACGAAATAGTGAACCCCAAATCACACTGTCATTGAGCAGTGATGAACACACGTTGCTCACAGAGTCCTCCACAGGTCTGGATCGCTCCATTCCTAGTGCTGTGCCCAGCCGACAGGTCACAGCTCCCCCTACACCCACTCATCAGGGCTTCCGTTGGGTCTCTGAGGCACCAGTGCCTTCCTCTTTGTCCTGCCCGGTCTCACTGCACCCTTCCCCAAGCACAAGCCATGCCCTCATGCACAGTGCAGAAAACACAAGGCTGTTTCTAACCCCTGACCTTGAAAGTTCACAATCAAATAGTAGAGGTGGGAATAGTTACTTGAAAGTCACACGAAATGATGACTCAGCCAGTGTTGGCAGTGACATTATTGACCTTTGAACATGATGTGGCACACAACAACTCAAGGTTAAAATGCATTCACATTATCCAAAAATCAGAGATTACACATTTAATTATGACTTGCTCAGATGGACTGACTTTAATTGTAGTATAATGGTACTAAGTATAATGGTATATACTAGTATAAAGAAGTGCAATCAATGTTTTTTTTTTGTTGTTTTTTTTTTTTTTTTCAAAAGTTTTGTTTACTGATGTGTACATACAACAGAAGTCTATGAGGCAAGGCATTCAAAAAGTGTGTATTTTGTTTTTACCATTATTAATGTTTTTGTATAAAATGTTTGTTATTTGATCAGGAAAGTTATCCAAATTGTCTTTTTTTCAGTGGTAGGACCACTATTATAGACAAATTAACTTCTAGTTATGTGTTATTTGTGTAATTTCTGTTGGTGGGGTGACTCCATGTACAGTACTTCACAAAGAGTTACTAGTCTCCTGTTATTATTTGTAATATTTAAGTTTTGTGGCTGTACCTATGAAGTAATGCGTATTTTAATATTTATGCTGATGCAGTGCCTTGTCCCATAGACCAACCTAAGTGCTACCTTAGCAAACATTGTGAAGACCTGTGTCTGGATAGTATCTTTTTTCTTCTTTGCTCTGCATTTGAACTGAATTAATACTGTATGTGCTAGAACATGTTGACTTTCTTGCCCATGCTTTGTACTTCCAGTTTATTCCTGCAATACAGCATACCAGAAACATGCCAAACATTCCCACAATTGGAGTTATGTTTAGTAAAATCATTTTTATATAACTGACTTGGCAACTGACTGAATAGCAGACTAACATTTTGTTTGTTGGTGCATTCAGCAGTTTGGCCAAATTTCAAAACAGTTGAATGCTCAGCTCATCACTACTTTATTCAATACAACAGAACTCATGTCCAAGCAATAAATTATAGAAAGCTGTGAGTATAACTAAAACAGATTATGTATATACTATATTTTTGTTTGTAAATAATGGTGTATTCTGGTTACATGCAATGCATTTACTGTGAATGACAATCTTTCCTATTGCAAGAATATTAACTGATTCTAAAAAATACAATGTTGTCAGTCAATGACAAATGCATAGACAGATGCATATTAACATTTGCATAGCTTTCCTTCTTTAAAATTTCTCAGTGCCATAGTAAAACCAACACAGTTTGGTCACATCTTAACTAGGCACTATACAGTGCCCTCCACAAATATTGGCATCCTTAGTAAATATGAGCAAAGGCAGCTTTGAAAATAAATCTGCATTGTTTATCCTTTTGATCTTTCATTCAAAAAATTCACAAAATTCTAACCTTTCATTTAAGTAAAACAATTGAAAATGGGGGAAAAAGCTCATTATGAAATAAATATTTTTCTCTAGTTCATGTTGGCCACAATTATTGGCACCCAATTATTGCAAAGTCCTTTCCCCAAGATAACAGCTCTGAGTCTTCTTCTATAATACCTGGTGAGTTTGGAGAACACCTGACAAGATATCAAAGACCATTCCTTCATACAGAATCTCTCCAGATCCTTCAGATTCCCAGCTCCATGTTGGTGCTTCTTCTCTTCAGTTCACCCCACTCATTTTCTGTAGGGTTCAGGTCAGGGAACTGGGACGTCCATGGCAGAAGCTTCATTTTGTGCTTAATGACACATTGTTTGTGTTGGATCATTGTCCTGATGGAAGATCCAACCACAGCCTATTATAAGATTTCTAGCAGAAGCAGTCAGGTTTTGATTTTTATCTGTTAGTATTTGATAGAATCCATGATGGCATGTATCTGAACAAGATGTCCAGGACCTCCAGCAAAACAAATAGGCCCACAGCATTAAAGATCCAGCACCATATTTAACAGTAGGCATTGGGATACTTTTTATCCCTGTTTGCACCAAACCCATCTAGTGGGTTTGCTGCCAAAAAGCTCTTTTTTTAGTTTCATCTCACCATAGAACCAGGTCCCTTTTGAAGTTCCATTCATGTCTGTCAACTGAATATGCTGGAGTTTGTTTTTGGATGAGTGAGGAGGATTTTTCTTGAAACCCTCCCAAACAACTTTTGGTGCTGTTTGGTAATTTTTTTTAGGCTTTCTGACCCCAAGACTCAGCAAATTTCTGCAATTGTCCAGCTGTGATCCTTGGAGAGTCTTTGGCCACTCAAACTCTCCTCCTTACTGTGCATCTTTAGTTGATTGGAACTTCTTAATTATTGCCCTGATGGTGGAAATGGGGATTTTCAATGCGTTGGCTTTTTTTCTTATAGACATTTTCTATTTTGTGAAGCTCAACAATCTTTTGCTGCACATCAGAACTATATTCTTTTGTTTTTCTCCTTGTGATGAATGATTAAGGGAATTTAGCCTTTGTGTTGTTTACACATATTTGTACTCCTGTGGAACAGGAAGTCATGGCTGGACAATTTCATGCTCCTGGTCACCCTGATGTGCTAAAAAATGTAAATATGAATGGGAATGTACTTCAGAGATATTTTACTCATAAGAATTTCTAGGGGTGCCAATAATTGTGGCCAACATGTATTGGAGAAAAACATTTATTTCATAATGTGAGTTTCCCCCTACTTTAAATTGTTTTACTTCGATGAAAGGTTAGAATTTTGTGATTTTTTTTAATGAAAGATCAAAAGGATAAACAATGCAGATTTATTTTCACAACCACCTTTGCTCCTATTTACTATGGGTGCCAATATTTGTGGAGGGCACTGTATGTGCTTGTATAGTGCTGTGACATATATATTTTAATTCAATTATTATCTTTCTTTTCAACTGTTTGCATGGTACATCTAACACCTGTTGAAATGTATTGATTAAAGCAGCAGTAACTCATCAAATGATGCTCAAATAAGAGCATTTTAACCAGGCACAACCCCACACATGGTATACTGTCAGGCATTTTAAAGAGATGATTTATGATGGTGGAGTAAGGCTGTGCAGTCCCAGCAAATTATGACAGATTGTGATAGTCCCCCCATATCTATATTTATGTATCTATGTATTTTTGTGGTCAAGTTTGCTTTTGAATAAAACAAAGTGTTATCACCAACATACTGTACTCTCTCTCTCTCTCTCTCTCTCTCTCTCTCTCTCTCTCTCTATATATATATATATACATTTTAATTGAAGTGTCAGTTTACCCACTGAGTTATCTTTCTCCTCACATGACTTTCACAAAACTTTAATCATTTAAATAAGCACTGCATTAGTGCTTGGTAAATTTAAGATAAATATATTCATTTTAACATCATATTGGTAAAAGCGTTATTTAAATGAGAAAAATAGAACTAAAAATCATAAATTCTTGTAAATGTGTTCTTTCACAATGTATAAAAACATTACCACTTTTTGCTGAAATCAGCTAATAAATGTTGCTCTTACAGTATAGTTGTCTTTGTTGCACATTACATTGCACAAACATATCTTATAATTGGAAAAATGTTTATAATATAAAATATTCTGACAATTTAGTAATAATTCTGGTGCAAGTATTAAATCACAGTGCGGAACTTGACATTGGTATTCTTCATCTTCTGTTTGTTGACCTCATCAAACTGTTCATTTTGTGCCACAGTGAAGTGATTTTTCCAGTCTCCAACTTTACCTTTTGGAACACAAACAAATAGAAGATAAAAGCAAATGAAAGGACAGAACTTATAAGTCTAAATTAGATAATTGGTTTATTAACCTTTCCGCATGAAGGGTGAGATCTTAAAGTCCATGACTGGGAGTGTGGAATAGTTGGTCATCTTGTTCTGTTTCATGGCGTCAAACTGTACCCCTTTTGTTATTTTCTCCCTCTCTTCAGCTGAAGTAGACAAACCCAAAAAGGAACACAAACGTTCCACTTCATGTCCAGTGTCCTGAGTAAGATGTGGAAAAACACATTCAACTTTAATGTTGATTTTACAGTATGCATCATAAAAATGTCACATTATGAACTGAACTTACTTCCACCAAATCTTCATAGAACAAGTAGAGCAAGTTAGAATATGTCTGTTTCTTCTCCCACCATCCACTGACATGGTCGAACCAAGGACCAAACACATCTAAGGGCAATATTAAAACAATTACTCAGTTGTAAATTTGTTGAATCATGTAGAGACATTTGACTTTTTTACTCCCCAAATGATTTATAAAAACATGTTTTAATATAATAATTTAATATAATTTCCTGACAATAAAACGGTTCTTTAGTTATACCCATTGCAATTGACTAATATGATTTAATTTCATTACTGTACAAAATATTTTACTTACTCTTTCCTTCCAAAAATTTCTGTAAGAAGGTGTTCCAGTCGCCTGGTTCAGGTTCTCCCATATTCATTCGATCAAAATGAAAATAGGAAACAGCATTGTCTTTGGCATTCCGAGCTACATACACAATCTGGAATGAGTGGACAAAAATTATTATAAGAAAGAAGATTTGTATTACATTATCTTAATTACACAACTAATGCTGTCTTAAATACAGGGAATTAAGTTGTGTTTCAATCCAATGGGTCCCCATGCAGGGTTCATTGCTCCCTACTAACTGAGCACACAGTATCTGTTAAAGTTTACTTCACTTGACAAAATGCGTTCGGAACACAGCAACATATCAAACACAGACAAAACCTAGGTCACTCATATTAGAGAAGATTGAGATTTCATTTTTCACCCAAAAATGAAAATTTTGTCATTAAAGAAGATATTTTAAAGAATGTCAGTAACCAGACAGTTGACAGCACCCATTGACTTCCATAGTAGGAAAAAAAAAAAAATACTATCGATGTCAATGGGTGCCATCAACTGTCTGGTTACCAACATTCTTTAAAATATCTTCTTTTGTGTTCAACAGAAGAAAGAAACTCATACAGGTTTGGAACAGCATAAGTTG
This sequence comes from Chanodichthys erythropterus, assembly GCF_024489055.1. Lineage (NCBI taxonomy): Eukaryota > Metazoa > Chordata > Actinopteri > Cypriniformes > Xenocyprididae > Chanodichthys > Chanodichthys erythropterus. The sequence continues at coordinate 196,713 of NC_090229.1, forward strand.
AAATGATGACAAAATGTTTGGGTAAACTGTGATCTAACACATCGGTGTTTGGCCCACCACATGCTGCCAGAACAGCTTCACCTTGGCACAGATTCTGCAAGTCTCTGGAACTCTATTGGAGGGAGGTAACACCATTTTTCCAAAGGATGTTTCCTCATTTGATGTTTTGATTGTGGTGATGGTGCTGTCTTAACACATCGGTTTAAAACTTCCCATAGGTGTTCAACTGGATTGAGATCCAGGGACTGGTTGAGATCATATGCCATAGCATATGATTCACATTTTTTTTCATTGTCATAAAACCATTCAGTGAGCCCTCTTGTTATCTTGTGTTACCTCATTGTCATACCAGAAGAGATCACTTACATCAGGATAAAGATGTTCCATCATAGGATTAAGGTGATTACTCAACAATGCTGCATTGATGGGGACAAGTGGATCCACACCATGCCAGCAAAATGCACAGATCCACCAGATCTGTATTTTTCTTTCATTTGTCATCGTTCTATGTAGGGGTGTCGCAATATACTATATATACTATATATTGATGATAATCATGATATTCAAAGCATGAAATATCGATATCGTGTTAATTTAGGGTGTGACAATATACTGGTATTGGCGATAACCACAATATTTAAAATGAATAGGACGCTTATGATATCATGATATGTAAATACTCCAGCGGCAGTACCTGGTTGACCTCTCAGGTGGCAGTATTCCTTAACACTGACACCTGTCAAACAAGAAGAAGACCCAGTGCGTGCAGCAATAGAAGAAGAAGAACCATGTCGGGAGAGCGAGAGGCTCTGTCCACACCCGAAAAAAGTAAGCTCGATAGTATGGAAGTTTTTCGGCTTCCAAGAAAACAGCCCAATTTGCAGAATTTGCCTAGCGACAGTCAGTGCGTAGGGTGGCAACACCACCAACTTTTTTACCCACCTCTGTGTCCATCACCCTGCAGATTACGCCATTTTACAGAGAGTAAGTTGCGATTATTTTACCAGTCATGGAATGGGAAATGTTATATTAACCTGTTAACAGCGATTTTCTGTGTTCATACGCACTGAAATAAAGGGTGATTCTTTTAATAAAGAATCACCCTTTTCTTTACAAGAATCAAGTTTTCTTTACTCGGCGTGATGTAGCCATGCATGCAGTTATATGCCCTCAAAATTCAAGATACATGGGCATTTTTGCCCCGACGAGTTTTTGTCATTATATCATATGATAAGTAGTTGTATTATAATGTCACACGAGCAAGAGTGCCGTTTTCCCCAAATCAGCACAAATGCAATGTTCATGTAACTTATAAATGAATAAAATGAACAATGTGAGTTACATTTTAGACACAATATTGTTATATTGTTTGTTTTTTCTTTATTTCACCAATGAAAATTTCAAATTATGAACAACAGAGTCCCCGTGCAACAGAGAGAAAAGTTTTTGTTCCCTTTCGATACTTCACTCGTACTGCGTATGGGGATAGGTCTCCTTTTTCCCTGTTACTGAAGCCTTTTTCAATAGTGCAGTGTAACTGCAGCGCGGCGTAGCTGCGTGAGTCTATGGCGACAAAGCGCACAAAGAAGCCCGCTAAAATGGGCGGGGCTTATAGCTATATATGCGGGCATTTCGCCATGGGATTTCAGTTCTTCACGACTGAGCTGAGTTTGCCGGACGAAGAGCTGAGTTCGAGCCACTCGCCACCCGCTTTATGTCTGCTCTAAAAGAGCTTTTCCAGGCGGTTCACACCGCTCTAAAAGAGCTTCCAGCGGCTCTCGCCGCTCTAAAAGAGCTTTCAGCAGCCCTCGCCGCTCTAAAAGAGCCCCACAAACGCCGTTTTCACGGCGGTGGCGTAGTTGCAAATGCCGCGCCACACTTGTGGCACATGCAGAGCCCCTCTGCATGATGATGACGGGCACGGTGAGTGCGTCGGCTGCTTGGGCAAGCCCCACGCAGAGGCTGCGTTCACCGGGACCTCATGTTCTCACTGTGAGAACATGAGTCTCGCCTCTCTGCGCTCGCGGATCGCCTTCTTCACTTAAGGCGGTCCCGCCGCTTGCGCCATCCCATCTTCTTCCTCCCGCGAGCCGGCTAGCGCCACGGATTTGGCCCTGCGTACCACGAAAGCTACAGCCCAGGCCATCGGATGGTCCATGGCCAGCTTGGTCGTGCTTGAGCGCCATCTCTGGCTCAACCTGACCGAAATTAAGGATGTGGACAAGACGGTCTTTTTAGACACGTCCTAGTCCAGTCAGACAGCATGACAGTGGTGTCTTACATAAATCACCAGGGCGGTCTTTCGTCCAGCCGCTTATACGCACTGGCGAAGCGCCTTTTGGAATGGCCATTACCCAGGTTGCAGTCGCTCAGGGCGACGCACATACCAGGAAGAATGAATCTGGGAGCAGATATGCTATCTCGGAGCAATGTCCCCTCAGACGAGTGGACGCTCCACCCCCAGATGGTTCTCACTATCTGGGAGATCTTCGGGAGGGCAGAGATAGACCTCTTCGCCTCAGAAGACAACTCTCACTGCCCAATCTATTTTTCGAAGGAGGAAGATGCGCTGGCCCACAATTGGCCCAGCCGCCTCCTTTATGCTTTTCCCCCGATCACTCTGATCCCTCAGGTCATCAGACGAGTCAGAGAAGACAAGCACAGAGTCCTCCTGGTGGCCCCGCTCTGGAGGAGCCAAGTTTGGTCCTCAGAGCTGTTCAGGCTTTCCACGGAAGCCCCGTGGCTGATTCCCCTGAGACTGGACCTCCTCTCTCAGGCGAACAGGACAATCTGGCACCCTCAGCCAGAACTCTGGGCTCTGCACCTCTGGTCCCTCAATGGGAGCCTGTGAACCTCCCCGGGGATGTGCTAAATACCATCTCTCAGGCGAGAGCCCCATCCACAAGACGCCTCTACGCCCAGAAATGGTCGGTCTTTGTTGACTGGTGGAGTGCGACGTATCCCCAATACTGTCATTCCTCCAGGAGTGCTTAGATAAGGGTCTCACCCCTTCAACACTCAAAGTATACGTAGCAGCCATTGCAGCGTTCCACGCTCCCGTCGCTGGCCAGTCAGTGGGTCGAAACAGCCTTGTGGTGCATTAAATCCCCCTCGTCCTCTCACTATTCCCACCTGGGACCTCTCTACAGTCCTCAGAGCTCTCAAAGGGCCTCCCTTTGAGCCACTGTGTTCAGCTGACCTCAGGCCCCTAAGGCTCAAAACCGCTCTGCTACTTGCATTAGCATCGGTCAAGAGTGTCGGCGACTTGCAGGCCATCTCCGTGAGCCCTGCATGCCTTGAATTTGGGCCAAACGACTCCAAAGTCGTTTTAAAACCCAGGCATGGCTACGTCCCTAAAGTGCTCTCGACCCTGTTCAGAGCACAGTTTCATTTCCCTCTCAGCGCTGCCTCCCTCGTCAGATGAGCGAGAGTTGGAATTACTCTGCCCCGTCAGGGCATTGAGGATCTACACTGAGCGATCACAGCCGTTCCGGCAATACGATCAGCTCTTTATCTGCTTTGGTGGCCGCACCAAATGGTCTTCGTTCTCAAAGCAATGTCTTTCACGTTCGATAGTCGACACTATTGCTCTCTGTTACTCCTCTTTGGGCCTTGACTGCCCCATATGAGTCAGAGCCCACTCCACTAGAGGAATGGCCTCTTGAGCTCCGCCTCATGCCATTTTGGGAGTTAGCTTCCCTTTTGCAAGTGTAACATGGGTTCGACGGCTTCGGCCTTCTCACTTGTCCACTGGTCCCCCTGCGGTCGTTCCCTGCCGTGGCACGGCGCGGTTGAATTAATTCCCCATATGCAGTACGAGTGAAGTATCGAAAGGGAATGTACTCGGTTACGAACGTAACCTCGGTTCCCTGAGATACGGAACGAGTACTGCGTTACTTGCCGTGCCACGAGGCTGCGGCTTCAGTGTCGTCGCTTCAGTCGAATGACCTGAAATCCCATTGCGAAATGCCCGCTTATATAGCTATAATCCCCGCCCGTTTTGGCGGGCTTCTTCGCGCGCTTTGTCGCCATAGGCTCGCGCAGCTACGTTGCGCCGTCATTGGTTCAACAACTTCTCATTAGTGAACCAATGACGTTGCAGTTACACTGCGCTATTGAAAAAGGCTTCAGTAACGGGAAAAAGGAGACCTTTCCCCATAAGCAGTACTCGTTCCGTATCTCAGGGAACCGAGGTTACGTTCATAATTCAGTCAGTTATACTGACTGAATCCGCGTTTTGAATGAATAAGTTTAATTAATGATTAAATTACCCATTCAATAAAGACTGTCACTTGCTTGCTTCCTGAATGAATCAGTCATTTGAACAAATCGTTTGAATAACTCTCTCACTCACTCACTCACTCATTGACTTGCTGCCACCTATTGGCAGTTTAGTTTCATATTTAAAGTACATTTGAATTAAAAAGTTAAAAATAGAAAAACTTCCATATTTAAATAATGAATTAAATTTATGTACACAGTAGGGCTGTTCAACGATAACCGATGTTATCGTGTACAAAATAAGAGTCTGTGTTTACGTAATATATGTGTGTTTGTTTTGTGTATAATTATTATGTATATATAAATATACACATATACATGTATATATTTAAGAAAAATATCTTATATTTCTATACAAATATTTACATTTATATATAATTTAAATATATAAAAATATAAATATATTTATATATTTATACATACATGCTTATATTTCTTAAAAATATACATTTATGTGTGTGTATTTATATATACATAATAATTATACACAAAACAAACACACATATATTACATAAACACAGACTCTTATTTTGTACACGATAACCACGGTTATCATTGAACAGCCCTAGTACACAGCATGACAAATTGTAAATGCTGTGTAAATATATTAATGCCACTTCTCATTCTGTGTCACCTCTGTATTGCAAAGATGGATTTTGATGATAATGATTTCACTTGATTGGTAACAGCCACAATGTATAGGCTACTAGGCTAGTATTAATTTTTTATTTCTTCAGTTCTTAAAAAGCCATAAATTTGACTTAAAAAAATGTGCAGCAACCCTGAAAGAGAAAAACTAAATAAAGTAAAAATTATTTAGATTGATACACCCTCCCCAAGGATTCTATAGATATCGTGATATATCGATATCGTGAATTCTTTTGGCCACAATAGCCGAAATGGCGAAATGAAATGGCGAAGGGCCCTCTTGATCCTCTAAGGATTATTATTATTAGGGCCAAAGCTCTAAGGGCTGAAGGCCCTTTTGTTTTCTTTAGGATTATTATTATTAGGGCCAAAGCCCAAAGGTCTGAAGGCCCTATTGTTTTCTTTAGGATTATTATTATTAGGGCCAAAGCCCTAAGGGCTGAAGGCCCTTTTGTTTTCTTTAGGATTATTAGGGCCAAAGCCCTAAGGGCTGAGGGCCCTTTTGTTTTCTTTAGGATTATTATTATTAGGGCCAAAGCCCTGTAAATAATAATCTGCTTCAAACTTCACATGTTCAATGATAGTCCTGGCCTGAAGACATCAACATGGCAAAATTCAGTTACGGTAAAAGCGCCACCTGTTGGCCGCAGGAAGTGTGGCATTTCGAAATGACTTTGGCATAATTCTCCTGTATTCACTCACTTAAATGCATGACGCCCACTGTTCTCAACGCTGCTTGTTATTAGGGCCCGAGCACCGATGGTGTGAGGTCAGAACCCGCGGCCATTACAGCCGGAGAAAAGCTGGTACCCGGGCGTGGCAGAGGGGCTCGACAGCGCCCCCTTGAATTGGGTCAGAAAACGTGGTCCATATATCAAACACGCTTGCACATACAAGTATAAAACTCGGTACATATATAGACTTTATCGGGCCAAACAACTTTCGTACTCTAAGTTATACGTCACCTCAACAGGAAGTCAGCTATTATGGGTTGTTTGAAAAACGCATGCTCTGGAATTTGATATACTCTTCCTAGGCAATTAATCCGATCACCACCAAACTCGGACAGCATGAAGTCAAGACATTGATGATGAAAAATTGCCAGCGGATTTTTGATATCTCGAACGGTTTGGCTGTGGCGAGGCAACGAATTTATGGCGAAAAAAGGGAAACAGGAAATGTGTTATAACTTCTGCATACATTGATTGATCTTTATGAATCTTCACGAGTGTGTTGGTTGTAATAGTCAGATCACATGGATGTGACTATTGTGAGTCAAAGTTATACTGCCACCAACTGGCAGCAGGGATGCTTTGATCTCAAAATGCTTTGAGATCACCATTTTATTTTTATCCGATTTGCTTCAAACTTCACCACAATAATGTCAAAACATGGCAGATGTAGACCTTTGAAAAGAATTGTGATATCTCAAACATAGTTGCCTTGGCAACACGTCAAACTTTTATAATATTCTTTGGCATTTTTGAAGCCGTTAACATGCTTCAAATTGGATGAAACTCGACACACACATCAATATTGTCAACCAGTAGACATGGACAAAGCCATAGAAATGGGCGTGGTGGAGGGGCTCAGTAGCGCCACCTTTTGACAAAAGTGGGGGGGTTAGTTTTTCCTACAGTCACCAAACTCGGTACACATATTATTCTCATCAAGCCGGACAATTTTCTAATTTACATTCATTAGCTCCGACCAACAGGAAGTCAGCTATTTTTGTTTGAATGTTAATTTTTTGAAAAAACAGGCTATGAATTTTATACTACTACTCCTACAGGGTTTATCCAATTTACACCAAGCTTTTTTTAACTTGTTGCTAACACATTGAAGTTGTTTAATTGCAAACGGATTTTGGATATCTCAAACAGTTTGGCCGTGGCGAGGCAACGAATTTATGGCAAGAAAAGGGAAACAAAGTGTTATAACTTCTGCATACATTAATTGATTTTGATGAAACTTTGGCTTAGTCTTCGTTGTACAAGGCTGATCACATGGATTTGACTATTGTGATTCAAAGTCATAGCGCCACCAACTGGAAGCAGAAAATGTGTCACTTTCAGCATACATTGAGATCACCCTCTTATTTTTACCTGATTTGCTTCAAAATTCATCAGAATAATGTTAAAACTTGGCACATGTAATCCTTTGAAAATGGGCAGGGAGGAGGGGCTCTATAGCGGCACCTTGTAGTGCAGTAAATGTGGAGTGAATTTGACATAGTCCTTTGATGTTTAACCGTTTTAAGTGCCTATTGCCCGCCGTGCACAGTTGCCCTGAAGCCACCGGGGTGGCGGTGCCACCGGGCTTGGGCCCGCCATCGCTGCTCGCAGCTATATTTTTTTTTTTTTTTTTCCGTCTTCCGGGGCTTTTTGGGGGCCTTAACATGCTCAAAAACTCTTGAAAATTGGCACACACATTGGAATCCGCGGCCATTAGGACGCCGGAGAGGCTGGTACCCGGGCGTGGCAGGGGGGCTCGACAGCGCCCCCTTGAAAAAAGTCTGAAAATTTGGTCCATATATTAAACATGCTTGCACGTATTAGTATGAAACTCGGTACACATATAGACCTCATCGGGCCGAACAACTTTCGCGCTCTAAGTTAATCGCCACGCCAACAGGAAGTCAGCTATTAAGGGTTGTTTGAAAAACGCATGCTCTGGAATTTGATATACTCCTCCTAGACGATTAATCCGATCGCCACCAAACTCGGTCAGCATGAAGTCAAGACACTGATGATTAAAAATTTCCAGGGGATTTTTGATATCTCGAACGGTTTGGCCGTGGCGAGGCAACGAATTTATGGCGAGAAAAAGGAAACAGGAAATGTGTTATAACGTCTTAATACATATATTGATCTTTATGAAACTTCACGAGTGTGTTCGTTATAGGAGTCTGATCACATGGATGTGACTATTGTGAGTCAAAGTTATAGCGCCACCAACTGGCAGCAGGAAGTGTATCACTTTTTGAAATGTTTTGAGATCACCCTCTTATTTTTACCTGATTTGCTTCAAACTTCATCAGTGTAATGTCAATACACAGCAGATGTAGACCTATGACAGGATTTTTGATATTTGAAATATTGTTGCCATGGCAACAGGTCAAACTGTAATAATATTCTTGAGTGTTTTTGAGGCTCTTAACATGCTTCAAATTGCATGAAACTCGACACACACATCAATATTGTCAACCAGTAGACATGGACAAAGCCATAGAAATGGGCGTGGTGGAGGGGCTCAGTAGCGCCACCTTTTGACAAAAGTGGGGGTTAGTTTTTCCTACAGTCACCAAACTCGGTACACATATTATTCTCATCAAGCCGGACAATTTTCTAATTTACATTCATTAGCTCCGACCAACAGGAAGTCAGCTATTTTGGTTTGAATGTTAATTTTTTGAAAAAACAGGCTATGAATTTTATACTACTACTCCTACAGGGTTTATCCAATTTACACCAAGCTTTTTTTAACTTGTTGCGAACACATTGAAGTTGTTTAATTGCAAACGGATTTTGGATATCTCAAACGGTTTGGCCGTGGCGAGGCAACGAATTTATGGCGAGAAAAGGGAAACAGGAAATGTGTTATAACTTCTGCATACATTGATTGATGTTTATGAAACTTCAGGAGTGTGTTGGTTGTAGTAGTCTGATCACATGGATGTAACTATTGTGAGTCAAAGTTATAGCGCCACCAAATGGCAGCAAGAAGTGTATCACTTTTAAAATGCTTTGAGATCACCCTCTTATTTTTACCTGATTTGCTTCAAACTTCATCAGTGTAATGTCAATACACAGCAGATGTAGACCTATGACAGGATTTTTGATATTTGAAATATTGTTGCCATGGCAACAGGTCAAACTGTAATAATATTCTTGAGTATTTTTGAGGCTCTTAACATGCTTCAAATTGCATGAAACTCGACACACACATCAATATTGTCAACCAGTAGACATGGACAAAGCCATAGAAATGGGCGTGGTGGAGGGGCTCAGTAGCGCCACCTTTTGACAAAAGTGGGGGTTAGTTTTTCCTACAGTCACCAAACTCGGTACACATATTATTCTCATCAAGCCGGACAATTTTCTAATTTACATTCATTAGCTCCGACCAACAGGAAGTCAGCTATTTTTGTTTGAATGTTAATTTTTTGAAAAAACAGGCTATGAATTTTATACTACTACTCCTACAGGGTTTATCCAATTTACACCAAGCTTTTTTTAACTTGTTGCTAACACATTGAAGTTGTTTAATTGCAAACGGATTTTGGATATCTCAAACAGTTTGGCCGTGGCGAGGCAACGAATTTATGGCAAGAAAAGGGAAACAAAGTGTTATAACTTCTGCATACATTAATTGATTTTGATGAAACTTTGGCTTAGTCTTCAGTGTACAAGGCTGATCACATGGATTTGACTATTGTGATTCAAAGTCATAGCGCCACCAACTGGAAGCAGAAAATGTGTCACTTTCAGCATACATTGAGATCACCCTCTTATTTTTACCTGATTTGCTTCAAAATTCATCAGAATAATGTTAAAACTTGGCACATGTAATCCTTTGAAAATGGGCAGGGAGGAGGGGCTCTATAGCGGCACCTTGTAGTGCAGTAAATGTGGAGTGAATTTGACATAGTCCTTTGATGTTTAACCGTTTTAAGTGCCTATTGCCCGCCGTGCACAGTTGCCCTGAAGCCACCGGGGTGGCGGTGCCACCGGGCTTGGGCCCGCCATCGCTGCTCGCAGCTATATTTTTTTTTTTTTTTTTTTTTCCGTCTTCCGGGGCTTTTTGGGGGCCTTAACATGCTCAAAAACTCTTGAAAATTGGCACACACATTGGAATCCGCGGCCATTAGGACGCCGGAGAGGCTGGTACCCGGGCGTGGCAGGGGGGCTCGACAGCGCCCCCTTGAAAAAAGTCTGAAAATTTGGTCCATATATTAAACATGCTTGCACGTATTAGTATGAAACTCGGTACACATATAGACCTCATCGGGCCGAACAACTTTCGCGCTCTAAGTTAATCGCCACGCCAACAGGAAGTCAGCTATTAAGGGTTGTTTGAAAAACGCATGCTCTGGAATTTGATATACTCCTCCTAGACGATTAATCCGATCGCCACCAAACTCGGTCAGCATGAAGTCAAGACACTGATGATTAAAGATTGCCAGGGGATTTTTGATATCTCGAACGGTTTGGCCGTGGCGAGGCAACGAATTTATGGCGAGAAAAAGGAAACAGGAAATGTGTTATAACGTCTTAATACATATATTGATCTTTATGAAACTTCACGAGTGTGTTCGTTATAGGAGTCTGATCACATGGATGTGACTATTGTGAGTCAAAGTTATAGCGCCACCAACTGGCAGCAGGAAGTGTATCACTTTTTGAAATGTTTTGAGATCACCCTCTTATTTTTACCTGATTTGCTTCAAACTTCATCAGTGTAATGTCAATACACAGCAGATGTAGACCTATGACAGGATTTTTGATATTTGAAATATTGTTGCCATGGCAACAGGTCAAACTGTAATAATATTCTTGAGTGTTTTTGAGGCTCTTAACATGCTTCAAATTGCATGAAACTCGACACACACATCAATATTGTCAACCAGTAGACATGGACAAAGCCATAGAAATGGGCGTGGTGGAGGGGCTCAGTAGCGCCACCTTTTGACAAAAGTGGGGGTTAGTTTTTCCTACAGTCACCAAACTCGGTACACATATTATTCTCATCAAGCCGGACAATTTTCTAATTTACATTCATTAGCTCCGACCAACAGGAAGTCAGCTATTTTGGTTTGAATGTTAATTTTTTGAAAAAACAGGCTATGAATTTTATACTACTACTCCTACAGGGTTTATCCAATTTACACCAAGCTTTTTTTAACTTGTTGCAAACACATTGAAGTTGTTTAATTGCAAACGGATTTTGGATATCTCAAACGGTTTGGCCGTGGCGAGGCAACAAATTTATGGCGAGAAAAGGGAAACAGGAAATGTGTTATAACTTCTGCATACATTGATTGATGTTTATGAAACTTCAGGAGTGTGTTGGTTGTAGTAGTCTGATCACATGGATGTAACTATTGTGAGTCAAAGTTATAGCGCCACCAAATGGCAGCAAGAAGTGTATCACTTTTAAAATGCTTTGAGATCACCCTCTTATTTTTACCTGATTTGCTTCAAACTTCATCAGTGTAATGTCAATACACAGCAGATGTAGACCTATGACAGGATTTTTGATATTTGAAATATTGTTGCCATGGCAACAGGTCAAACTGTAATAATATTATTGAGTGTTTTTGAGGCTCTTAACATGCTTCAAATTGCATGAAACTCGACACACACATCAATATTGTCAACCAGTAGACATGGACAAAGCCATAGAAATGGGCGTGGTGGAGGGGCTCAGTAGCGCCACCTTTTGACAAAAGTGGGGGGTTAGTTTTTCCTACAGTCACCAAACTCGGTACACATATTATTCTCATCAAGCCGGACAATTTTCTAATTTACATTCATTAGCTCCGACCAACAGGAAGTCAGCTATTTTGGTTTGAATGTTAATTTTTTGAAAAAACAGGCTATGAATTTTATACTACTACTCCTACAGGGTTTATCCAATTTACACCAAGCTTTTTTTAACTTGTTGCTAACACATTGAAGTTGTTTAATTGCAAACGGATTTTGGATATCTCAAACGGTTTGGCCGTGGCGAGGCAACGAATTTATGGCAAGAAAAGGGAAACAAAGTGTTATAACTTCTGCATACATTAATTGATTTTGATGAAACTTTGGCTTAGTCTTCGTTGTACAAGGCTGATCACATGGATTTGAGTATTGTGATTCAAAGTCATAGCGCCACCAACTGGAAGCAGAAAATGTGTCACTTTCAGCATACTTTGAGATCACCCTCTTATTTTTACCTGATTTGCTTCAAAATTCATCAGAATAATGTTAAAATTTGGCACATGTAATCCTTTGATAATGGGCAGGGAGGAGGGGCTCTATAGCGGCACCTTGTAGTGCAGTAAATGTGGAGTGAATTTGACATAGTCCTTTGATGTTTAACCGTTTTAAGTGCCTATTGCCCGCTGTGCACAGTTGCCCTGAAGCCACCGGGGTGGCGGTGCCACCGGGCTTGGGCCCGCCATCGCTGCTCGCAGCTATATTTATTTTTATTTTTTATTTTTTTTTCCGTCTTCCGGGGCTTTTTGGGGGCCTTAACATGCTCAAAAACTCTTGAAAATTGGCACACACATTGGAATCCGCGGCCATTAGGACGCCGGAGAGGCTGGTACCCGGGCGTGGCAGGGGGGCTTGACAGCGCCCCCTTGAAAAAAGTCTGAAAATTTGGTCCATATATTAAACATGCTTGCACGTATTAGTATGAAACTCGGTACACATATAGACCTCATCGGGCCGAACAACTTTCGCGCTCTAAGTTAATCGCCACGCCAACAGGAAGTCAGCTATTAAGGGTTGTTTGAAAAACGCATGCTCTGGAATTTGATATACTCCTCCTAGACGATTAATCCGATCGCCACCAAACTCGGTCAGCATGAAGTCAAGACACTGATGATTAAAAATTGCCAGGGGATTTTTGATATCTCGAACGGTTTGGCCGTGGCGAGGCAACGAATTTATGGCGAGAAAAAGGAAACAGGAAATGTGTTATAACGTCTTAATACATATATTGATCTTTATGAAACTTCACGAGTGTGTTCGTTATAGGAGTCTGATCACATGGATGTGACTATTGTGAGTCAAAGTTATAGCGCCACCAACTGGCAGCAGGAAGTGTATCACTTTTTGAAATGTTTTGAGATCACCCTCTTATTTTTACCTGATTTGCTTCAAACTTCATCAGTGTAATGTCAATACACAGCAGATGTAGACCTATGACAGGATTTTTGATATTTGAAATATTGTTGCCATGGCAACAGGTCAAACTGTAATAATATTCTTGAGTGTTTTTGAGGCTCTTAACATGCTTCAAATTGCATGAAACTCGACACACACATCAATATTGTCAACCAGTAGACATGGACAAAGCCATAGAAATGGGCGTGGTGGAGGGGCTCAGTAGCGCCACCTTTTGACAAAAGTGGGGGTTAGTTTTTCCTACAGTCACCAAACTCGGTACACATATTATTCTCATCAAGCTGGACAATTTTCTAATTTACATTCATTAGCTCCGACCAACAGGAAGTCAGCTATTTTGGTTTGAATGTTAATTTTTTGAAAAAACAGGCTATGAATTTTATACTACTACTCCTACAGGGTTTATCCAATTTACACCAAGCTTTTTTTAACTTGTTGCGAACACATTGAAGTTGTTTAATTGCAAACGTATTTTGGATATCTCAAACGGTTTGGCCGTGGCGAGGCAACGAATTTATGGCGAGAAAAGGGAAACAGGAAATGTGTTATAACTTCTGCATACATTGATTGATGTTTATGAAACTTCAGGAGTGTGTTGGTTGTAGTAGTCTGATCACATGGATGTAACTATTGTGAGTCAAAGTTATAGCGCCACCAAATGGCAGCAAGAAGTGTATCACTTTTAAAATGCTTTGAGATCACCCTCTTATTTTTACCTGATTTGCTTCAAACTTCATCAGTGTAATGTCAATACACAGCAGATGTAGACCTATGACAGGATTTTTGATATTTGAAATATTGTTGCCATGGCAACAGGTCAAACTGTAATAATATTCTTGAGTGTTTTTGAGGCTCTTAACATGCTTCAAATTGCATGAAACTCGACACACACATCAATATTGTCAACCAGTAGACATGGACAAAGCCATAGAAATGGGCGTGGTGGAGGGGCTCAGTAGCACCACCTTTTGACAAAAGTGGGGGTTAGTTTTTCCTACAGTCACCAAACTCGGTACACATATTATTCTCATCAAGCCGGACAATTTTCTAATTTACATTCATTAGCTCCGACCAACAGGAAGTCAGCTATTTTGGTTTGAATGTTAATTTTTTGAAAAAACAGGCTATGAATTTTATACTACTACTCCTACAGGGTTTATCCAATTTACACCAAGCTTTTTTTAACTTGTTGCTAACACATTGAAGTTGTTTAATTGCAAACGGATTTTGGATATCTCAAACGGTTTGGCCGTGGCGAGGCAACGAATTTATGGCAAGAAAAGGGAAACAAAGTGTTATAACTTCTGCATACATTAATTGATTTTGATGAAACTTTGGCTTAGTCTTCGTTGTACAAGGCTGATCACATGGATTTGACTATTGTGATTCAAAGTCATAGCGCCACCAACTGGAAGCAGAAAATGTGTCACTTTCAGCATACATTGAGATCACCCTCTTATTTTTACCTGATTTGCTTCAAAATTCATCAGAATAATGTTAAAACTTGGCACATGTAATCCTTTGAAAATGGGCAGGGAGGAGGGGCTCTATAACGGCACCTTGTAGTGCAGTAAATGTGGAGTGAATTTGACATAGTCCTTTGATGTTTAACCGTTTTAAGTGCCTATTGCCCGCTGTGCACAGTTGCCCTGAAGCCACCGGGGTGGCGGTGCCACCGGGCTTGGGCCCGCCATCGCTGCTCGCAGCTATATTTATTTATTTATTTATTTATTTATTTTTTTTTTTTCGTCTTCCGGGGCTTTTTGGGGGCCTTAACATGCTCAAAAACTCTTGAAAATTGGCACACACATTGGAATCCGCGGCCATTAGGACGCCGGAGAGGCTGGTACCCGGGCGTGGCAGGGGGGCTCGACAGCGCCCCCTTGAAAAAAGTCTGAAAATTTGGTCCATATATTAAACATGCTTGCACGTATTAGTATGAAACTCGGTACACATATAGAACTCATCGGGCCGAACAACTTTCGCGCTCTAAGTTAATCGCCACGCCAACAGGAAGTCAGCTATTAAGGGTTGTTTGAAAAACGCATACTCTGGAATTTGATACACTCCTCCTAGACGATTAATCCGATCGCCACCAAACTCGGTCAGCATGAAGTCAAGACACTGATGATTAAAAATTGCCAGGGGATTTTTGATATCTCGAACGGTTTGGCCGTGGCGAGGCAACGAATTTATGGCGAGAAAAAGGAAACAGGAAATGTGTTATAACGTCTTAATACATATATTGATCTTTATGAAACTTCACGAGTGTGTTCGTTATAGGAGTCTGATCACATGGATGTGACTATTGTGAGTCAAAGTTATAGCGCCACCAACTGGCAGCAGGAAGTGTATCACTTTTTGAAATGTTTTGAGATCACCCTCTTATTTTTACCTGATTTGCTTCAAACTTCATCAGTGTAATGTCAATACACAGCAGATGTAGACCTATGACAGGATTTTTGATATTTGAAATATTGTTGCCATGGCAACAGGTCAAACTGTAATAATATTCTTGAGTGTTTTTGAGGCTCTTAACATGCTTCAAATTGCATGAAACTCGACACACACATCAATATTGTCAACCAGTAGACATGGACAAAGCCATAGAAATGGGCGTGGTGGAGGGGCTCAGTAGCGCCACCTTTTGACAAAAGTGGGGGTTAGTTTTTCCTACAGTCACCAAACTCGGTACACATATTATTCTCATCAAGCCGGACAATTTTCTAATTTACATTCATTAGCTCCGACCAACAGGAAGTCAGCTATTTTGGTTTGAATGTTAATTTTTTGAAAAAACAGGCTATGAATTTTATACTACTACTCCTACAGGGTTTATCCAATTTACACCAAGCTTTTTTTAACTTGTTGCGAACACATTGAAGTTGTTTAATTGCAAACGTATTTTGGATATCTCAAACGGTTTGGCCGTGGCGAGGCAACGAATTTATGGCGAGAAAAGGGAAACAGGAAATGTGTTATAACTTCTGCATACATTGATTGATGTTTATGAAACTTCAGGAGTGTGTTGGTTGTAGTAGTCTGATCACATGGATGTAACTATTGTGAGTCAAAGTTATAGCGCCACCAAATGGCAGCAAGAAGTGTATCACTTTTAAAATGCTTTGAGATCACCCTCTTATTTTTACCTGATTTGCTTCAAACTTCATCAGTGTAATGTCAATACACAGCAGATGTAGACCTATGACAGGATTTTTGATATTTGAAATATTGTTGCCATGGCAACAGGTCAAACTGTAATAATATTCTTGAGTGTTTTTGAGGCTCTTAACATGCTTCAAATTGCATGAAACTCGACACACACATCAATATTGTCAACCAGTAGACATGGACAAAGCCATAGAAATGGGCGTGGTGGAGGGGCTCAGTAGCGCCACCTTTTGACAAAAGTGGGGGTTAGTTTTTCCTACAGTCACCAAACTCGGTACACATATTATTCTCATCAAGCCGGACAATTTTCTAATTTACATTCATTAGCTCCGACCAACAGGAAGTCAGCTATTTTGGTTTGAATGTTAATTTTTTGAAAAAACAGGCTATGAATTTTATACTACTACTCCTACAGGGTTTATCCAATTTACACCAAGCTTTTTTTAACTTGTTGCTAACAGATTGAAGTTGTTTAATTGCAAACGGATTTTGGATATCTCAAACGGTTTGGCCGTGGCGAGGCAACGAATTTATGGCAAGAAAAGGGAAACAAAGTGTTATAACTTCTGCATACATTAATTGATTTTGATGAAACTTTGGCTTAGTCTTCGTTGTACAAGGCTGATCACATGGATTTGACTATTGTGATTCAAAGTCATAGCGCCACCAACTGGAAGCAGAAAATGTGTCACTTTCAGCATACATTGAGATCACCCTCTTATTTTTACCTGATTTGCTTCAAAATTCATCAGAATAATGTTAAAACTTGGCACATGTAAACCTTTGAAAATGGGCAGGGAGGAGGGGCTCTATAACGGCACCTTGTAGTGCAGTAAATGTGGAGTGAATTTGACATAGTCCTTTGATGCTTAACCGTTTTAAGTGCCTATTGCCCGCTGTGCACAGTTGCCCTGAAGCCACCGGGGTGGCGGTGCCACCGGGCTTGGGCCCGCCATCGCTGCTCGCAGCTATATTTATTATTATTATTATTATTTTTTTTTTTTTTTTTTCGGGGCTTTTTGGGGGCCTTGACATGCTCAAAAACTCTTGAACATTGGCACACACATTGGAATCCGCGGCCATTAGGACGCCGGAGAGGCTGGTACCCGGGCGTGGCAGGGGGGCTCGACAGCGCCCCCTTGAAAAAAGTCTGAAAATTTGGTCCATATATTAAACATGCTTGCACGTATTAGTATGAAACTCGGTACACATATAGACCTCATCGGGCCGAACAACTTTCGCGCTCTAAGTTAATCGCCACGCCAACAGGAAGTCAGCTATTAAGGGTTGTTTGAAAAACGCATGCTCTGGAATTTGATATACTCCTCCTAGACGATTAATCCGATCACCACCAAACTCGGTCAGCATGAAGTCAAGACACTGATGATTAAAAATTGCCAGGGGATTTTTGATATCTCGAACGGTTTGGCCGTGGCGAGGCAACGAATTTATGGCGAGAAAAAGGAAACAGGAAATGTGTTATAACGTCTTAATACATATATTGATCTTTATGAAACTTCACGAGTGTGTTCGTTATAGGAGTCTGATCACATGGATGTGACTATTGTGAGTCAAAGTTATAGCGCCACCAACTGGCAGCAGGAAGTGTATCACTTTTTGAAATGTTTTGAGATCACCCTCTTATTTTTACCTGATTTGCTTCAAACTTCATCAGTGTAATGTCAATACACAGCAGATGTAGACCTATGACAGGATTTTTGATATTTGAAATATTGTTGCCATGGCAACAGGTCAAACTGTAATAATATTCTTGAGTGTTTTTGAGGCTCTTAACATGCTTCAAATTGCATGAAACTCGACACACACATCAATATTGTCATCCAGTAGACATGGACAAAGCCATAGAAATCGGCGTGGTGGAGGGGCTCAGTAGCGCCACCTTTTGACAAAAGTTGGGGGTTAGTTTTTCCTACAGTCACCAAACTCGGTACACATATTATTCTCATCAAGCCGGACAATTTTCTAATTTACATTCATTAGCTCCGACCAACAGGAAGTCAGCTATTTTGGTTTGAATGTTAATTTTTTGAAAAAACAGGCTATGAATTTTATACTACTACTCCTACAGGGTTTATCCAATTTACACCAAGCTTTTTTTAACTTGTTGCGAACACATTGAAGTTGTTTAATTGCAAACGGATTTTGGATATCTCAAACGGTTTGGCCGTGGCGAGGCAACGAATTTATGGCGAGAAAAGGGAAACAGGAAATGTGTTATAACTTCTGCATACATTGATTGATGTTTATGAAACTTCAGGAGTGTGTTGGTTGTAGTAGTCTGATCACATGGATGTAACTATTGTGAGTCAAAGTTATAGCGCCACCAAATGGCAGCAAGAAGTGTATCACTTTTAAAATGCTTTGAGATCACCCTCTTATTTTTACCTGATTTGCTTCAAACTTCATCAGTGTAATGTCAATACACAGCAGATGTAGACCTATGACAGGATTTTTGATATTTGAAATATTGTTGCCATGGCAACAGGTCAAACTGTAATAATATTCTTGAGTGTTTTTGAGGCTCTTAACATGCTTCAAATTGCATGAAACTCGACACACACATCAATATTGTCAACCAGTAGACATGGACAAAGCCATAGAAATGGGCGTGGTGGAGGGGCTCAGTAGCGCCACCTTTTGACAAAAGTGGGGGGTTAGTTTTTCCTACAGTCACCAAACTCAGTACACATATTATTCTCATCAAGCCGGACAATTTTCTAATTTACATTCATTAGCTCCGACCAACAGGAAGTCAGCTATTTTGGTTTGAATGTTAATTTTTTGAAAAAACAGGCTATGAATTTTATACTACTACTCCTACAGGGTTTATCCAATTTACACCAAGCTTTTTTTAACTTGTTGCTAACACATTGAAGTTGTTTAATTGCAAACGGATTTTGGATATCTCAAACGGTTTGGCCGTGGCGAGGCAACGAATTTATGGCAAGAAAAGGGAAACAAAGTGTTATAACTTCTGCATACATTAATTGATTTTGATGAAACTTTGGCTTAGTCTTCGTTGTACAAGGCTGATCACATGGATTTGACTATTGTGATTCAAAGTCATAGCGCCACCAACTGGAAGCAGAAAATGTGTCACTTTCAGCATACATTGAGATCACCCTCTTATTTTTACCTGATTTGCTTCAAAATTCATCAGAATAATGTTAAAACTTGGCACATGTTATCCTTTGAAAATGGGCAGGGAGGAGGGGCTCTATAGCGGCACCTTGTAGTGCAGTAAATGTGGAGTGAATTTGACATAGTCCTTTGATGTTTAACCGTTTTAAGTGCCTATTGCCCGCTGTGCACAGTTGCCCTGAAGCCACCGGGGTGGCGGTGCCACCGGGCTTGGGCCCGCCATCGCTGCTCGCAGCTATATATATATATATATATATATTTTTTTTTTTTTTTTTCGTCTTCCGGGGATTTTTGGGGGCCTTAACATGCTCAAAAACTCTTGAAAATTGGCACACACATTGGAATCCGCGGCCATTAGGACGCCGGAGAGGCTGGTACCCGGGCGTGGCAGGGGGGCTCGACAGCGCCCCCTTGAAAAAAGTCTGAAAATTTGGTCCATATATTAAACATGCTTGCACGTATTAGTATGAAACTCGGTACACATATAGACCTCATCGGGCCGAACAACTTTCGCGCTCTAAGTTAATCGCCACGCCAACAGGAAGTCAGCTATTAAGGGTTGTTTGAAAAACGCATGCTCTGGAATTTGATATACTCCTCCTAGACGATTAATCCGATCGCCACCAAACTCGGTCAGCATGAAGTCAAGACACTGATGATTAAAAATTGCCAGGGGATTTTTGATATCTCGAACGGTTTGGCCGTGGCGAGGCAACGAATTTATGGCGAGAAAAAGGAAACAGGAAATGTGTTATAACGTCTTAATACATATATTGATCTTTATGAAACTTCACGAGTGTGTTCGTTATAGGAGTCTGATCACATGGATGTTACTATTGTGAGTCAAAGTTATAGCGCCACCAACTGGCAGCAGGAAGTGTATCACTTTTTGAAATGTTTTGAGATCACCCTCTTATTTTTACCTGATTTGCTTCAAACTTCATCAGTGTAATGTCAATACACAGCAGATGTAGACCTATGACAGGATTTTTGATATTTGAAATATTGTTGCCATGGCAACAGGTCAAACTGTAATAATATTCTTGAGTGTTTTTGAGGCTCTTAACATGCTTCAAATTGCATGAAACTCGACACACACATCAATATTGTCAACCAGTAGACATGGACAAAGCCATAGAAATGGGCGTGGTGGAGGGGCTCAGTAGCGCCACCTTTTGACAAAAGTGGGGGGGTTAGTTTTTCCTACAGTCACCAAACTCGGTACACATATTATTCTCATCACGCCGGACAATTTTCTAATTTACATTCATTAGCTCCGACCAACAGGAAGTCAGCTATTTTGGTTTGAATGTTAATTTTTTGAAAAAACAGGCTATGAATTTTATACTACTACCCCTACAGGGTTTATCCAATTTACACCAAGCTTTTTTTAACTTGTTGCTAACACATTGAAGTTGTTTAATTGCAAACGGATTTTGGATATCTCAAACGGTTTGGCCGTGGCGAGGCAACGAATTTATGGCGAGAAAAGGGAAACAGGAAATGTGTTATAACTTCTGCATACATTGATTGATGTTTATGAAACTTCAGGAGTGTGTTGGTTGTAGTAGTCTGATCACATGGATGTAACTATTGTGAGTCAAAGTTATAGCGCCACCAAATGGCAGCAAGAAGTGTATCACTTTTAAAATGCTTTGAGATCACCCTCTTATTTTTACCTGATTTGCTTCAAACTTCATCAGTGTAATGTCAATACACAGCAGATGTTGTTACAGAGCCCCATGTTTGTCTTCCCCTGTGACCTAGTTTCCCCGTTCTGTTGATTAGTTCATTTGATCCACCTGTGTCTTGTTAATCATCCCATCACCTTGTTTAGCTCCCTTTGTTAGTCATCTGTATTTATACCCTGTGTTCCCATTCACTCCTTGTCCATTCTCGTTGTTGTCAGATGCTAGTTTGGTGTACTCTGCCTTTGTTTATATTAAAGTCTTATATGTTTGTGGAAATCTGTTATCTGCCTCATCTCTACACCACCAGCCGTAACAGAAGAACGGACCTATACAGTTTTTGCGGCGATTTTCTTTTTGTTTGTTTTTTCCCCTTTCTCCGTCACCATGGACCCTGCTGTTGCCCTTTTGTGCCTGGAGCAGAGGGACCGCTCCCTGGAATCACACACCCTGGATTTTTTGGAGTTGCCGTGCCTCACACACTATCCAGACCGCTCGCTCTGCGTGTTCTACATCTCCAGCCTTAGTGAGCGGTCCCGGGCACGCCTCCCAGGGAGCGGTCCTCAGAAGGACTTCGCCGCACTCGTGGAGTGGGTGCTGGTAAACAACAACTCTCCGTTTACCATCTGCCCCGCGGAGGATGACTTCGCCGCCAGCCCCACTCCACTGCCAGAAGCCAGTCAGTCACCATCGACGAACGTCACAACGGAGATGTTTCACGAGCCCACCGCAGACCGAGGAGGCCAGCCCACCGCGATGGATGAGCCAGGACCGAGGAAAGGATCGGACAGTACCATCGCCCCGGAGCCAACCTCACAGCAAGGTTCTGACCAGGTGCGTGAGCCGGTAACATCATCTGACGTCGTGGGAGTGCTTGTGGAGCTCGAGGGCTGGGAGGAAAGCTCCGCCCACAACACCACCTCAATGGAAACTATGACTGACACTGGCAAATATGCTGAGGAACTGAAAGATATTTTTACAGTTGATTTAATTGATTTTTTCGGAGAGGTGACTTCCCATTCCCCTGATTCTCCTGTTTTTAATGATTCTCCTGAGCCTCCAGAGGACCAATCTCCAGTGTTCTCCAGATCTCCGTCTCCTGAGTTCCCTGTCTGCCCACCCAGCCTCCCTCTCCCGCCTCCTCCGTCACCCAGTCTCACAGCCAGTTCCTCAGCCCCACCATCACCTCTGCCCTTCAGCTGCTCGACATCTCCCACATGCCAGGTGGGGATGTCGAGCATCTTCAGGTCCTCCACTACATCCACTCAAGAGGATCCCCTGCCTCCACTTCCAGCCTCCACGCCCCCTGCTCCACCTCGGCCCGTCGACACTTCGGCGTCACCCTGGCTCCTCCCTCCCTCGGCTCCACCGGACACCATCGGCCATACGGCTTCTCCGGGCTCCCTCGTCTTTCCGGCTTCGCCTTGGTCAGTCGTCCACCTGCCTGCACCTACGGCTCCGTCTGGCTCCTCCTTCCCTCCAGCTCCGCCTACATCCTCGGTCACACCGGCTCAGCCTCTGCCCTCTGGATGTCCGCCTCCTCCTCGGACGCTCGTCGCCATGGCTCCTCCTCGGTCTCCAGGACCATCGGCTGCGCGTGGGCTCGTCGGCTCTTCAGTTACACCTGGGTCTCCAGCTGCATCTCCGTTGGTCGTCCCCAGGGTGTCGTCTGCCCCCAAGCCGACTCCACCATGGCTCCTCCCACCTGCGACTCTACCCTGGGGCCTCGTCCTGGCTGGCTTCTGAGGGAACATCTGGCTCCTCCTGCTCCTGGCTTCCCCCTGGCTCCTCCCACCCTCCACTCCCCCTTGGACTGTCTTTGTTGTTTTCTATGGACTTTTTTCTTTTTTGTTTGTACTCCGCCCTCCTCCAGAACCCCCTCCCTCCCTCCTCTGGACTCTTACGGCGCGAGGACGCGCCTATTCGGGAGGGGGCGAACTGTTACAGAGCCCCATGTTTGTCTTCCCCTGTGACCTAGTTTCCCCGTTCTGTTGATTAGTTCATTTGATCCACCTGTGTCTTGTTAATCATCCCATCACCTTGTTTAGCTCCCTTTGTTAGTCATCTGTATTTATACCCTGTGTTCCCATTCACTCCTTATCCGTTCTCGTTGTTGTCAGATGCTAGTTTGGTGTACTCTGCCTTTGTTTATTTTAAAGTCTTATATGTTTGTGGAAATCTGTTATCTGCCTCATCTCTACACCACCAGCCGTAACAGATGTAGACCTATGACAGGATTTTTGATATTTGAAATATTGTTGCCATGGCAACAGGTCAAACTGTAATAATATTCTTGAGTGTTTTTGAGGCTCTTAACATGCTTCAAATTGCATGAAACTCGACACACACATCAATATTGTCAACCAGTAGACATGGACAAAGCCATAGAAATGGGCGTGGTGGAGGGGCTCAGTAGCGCCACCTTTTGACAAAAGTGGGGGGGTTAGTTTTTCCTACAGTCACCAAACTCGGTACACATATTATTCTCATCAAGCCGGACAATTTTCTAATTTACATTCATTAGCTCCGACCAACAGGAAGTCAGCTATTTTGGTTTGAATGTTAATTTTTTGAAAAAACAGGCTATGATTTTATACTACTACTCCTACAGGGTTTATCCAATTTACACCAAGCTTTTTTTAACTTGTTGCTAACACATTGAAGTTGTTTAATTGCAAACGGATTTTGGATATCTCAAACGGTTTGGCCGTGGCGAGGCAACGAATTTATGGCGAGAAAAGGGAAACAGGAAATGTGTTATAACTTCTGCATACATTGATTGATGTTTATGAAACTTCAGGAGTGTGTTGGTTGTAGTAGTCTGATCACATGGATGTAACTATTGTGAGTCAAAGTTATAGCGCCACCAAATGGCAGCAAGAAGTGTATCACTTTTAAAATGCTTTGAGATCACCCTCTTATTTTTACCTGATTTGCTTCAAACTTCATCAGTGTAATGTCAATACACAGCAGATGTAGACCTATGACAGGATTTTTGATATTTGAAATATTGTTGCCATGGAAACAGGTCAAACTGTAATAATATTCTTGAGTGGTTTTGAGGCTCTTAACATGCTTCAAATTGCATGAAACTCGACACACACATCAATATTGTCAACCAGTAGACATGGACAAAGCCATAGAAATGGGCGTGGTGGAGGGGCTCAGTAGCGCCACCTTTTGACAAAAGTGGGGGGGTTAGTTTTTCCTACAGTCACCAAACTCGGTACACATATTATTCTCATCAAGCCGGACAATTTTCTAATTTACATTCATTAGCTCCGACCAACAGGAAGTCAGCTATTTTGGTTTGAATGTTAATTTTTTGAAAAAACAGGCTATGAATTTTATACTACTACTCCTACAGGGTTTATCCAATTTACACCAAGCTTTTTTTAACTTGTTGCTAACACATTGAAGTTGTTTAATTGCAAACGGATTTTGGATATCTCAAACGGTTTGGCCGTGGCGAGGCAACGAATTTATGGCAAGAAAAGGGAAACAAAGTGTTATAACTTCTGCATACATTAATTGATTTTGATGAAACTTTGGCTTAGTCTTCGTTGTACAAGGCTGATCACATGGATTTGACTATTGTGATTCAAAGTCATAGCGCCACCAACTGGAAGCAGAAAATGTGTCACTTTCAGCATACATTGAGATCACCCTCTTATTTTTACCTGATTTGCTTCAAAATTCATCAGAATAATGTTAAAACTTGGCACATGTAATCCTTTGAAAATGGGCAGGGAGGAGGGGCTCTATAACGGCACCTTGTAGTGCAGTAAATGTGGAGTGAATTTGACATAGTCCTTTGATGTTTAACCATTTTAAGTGCCTATTGCCCGCTGTGCACAGCTGCCCTGAAGCCACCGGGGTGGCGGTGCCACCGAAGGTGCGGAGGCACCTATTGTTATTGTTGGCGTTCTTTTTTTTTTTTTTTTTTTCTTCTTCTTCTTCTTCTTCTTCTTCTTCTTCTTCTTCTTCCGCTCTTGAAGTCTATGGCAACCCATAGAACCGCTTGCGGGAAAGTTGTGAAATTTGGCACACAGTTAGAGGACAGTCTGACCTTTGTCCACAGCAAATTTGGAGTCTCTATCTCAATCCCTCTAGCGCCACCAGCTGTCCAAAGTTGCAAATATGTTTATGTTAATAACTTTTGAACCATAAGGGCTAGAAACAAAATTCTTTTTTCCTCTGATTCCTTGGGTCAAGACGCACCCTATGACGTCATTTTCCGTCATGAAAATTTTTCCGCCATTTTGAATTTTCTGAAAAACTTACTTTTTCGAACTCCTCCTAGGCCGTTACTCCGATTTTCATGAAAATTGAATCAGATCATCTTCAGACCATGCTGACAAAAAGTTATGGAATTCAAGTTGATTCCTCAAACCGTTTTCGAAAAACTCACGAACGAATTGTACGTAGTGCTTGCGAAAACAGAAGTAAGGCTGTATCTCCGCAACGCTTTATCGTATTCAGACCAAACTTGGTACATGTCATCACAAGCATGACCTGAGGTACCATGCAGTGTTTCGGCGCAGCGCCACCTACTGGTGCGGAGATATGAAAAATGGGTATTTTTGCTTATAACTTCTGATGCGTTTGTCCAAAAATCATAAATTTGGTCTCGTTGGATTCGGGGAATCATGCCGAGTCGAATGATATCCAATTTTCCCAATTCGGCCATTTTGGCCGTCGGCCATTTTGAATTTTGTGCTAAAATGCTGTATTTTACGAACGCATTAACGTATCTTTACAAAACTTGGTATGGGTCATCAGCACAATGCCCTGAAGGAGCCTGAGAAGTTTCGGCACAGCGCCGCCTTGTGGTCAAAAGTTATAACAAAATTTACAAAAATGCTAATAACTTTTGACTGTATTCACCAATTGTAATGAAACTGGTCTCAGTAGATTCCTTGGGTCATGCTGAGAACAAAGATATCAAATTTGCCATAGTCAGCTAAACTTCCTCTCCGCCATATTGTTTTTCTTTAAAAACCTACTTTTTCGAACTCCTCCTAGACCGTTGCTCCGATTTTCACCAAAATTGAACCGTGTCATCGTCAGACCATGCCGACAAAAAGTCATGGATTTCAAGTCGATATGTCAAACCGTTTTCGTATACCAGAGCAAAGAATTTGAGGCATGATGCAAAAACGACTCTTGAAGCTGTATCTCTTCAGTGCTTTGACATATTCAGACCAAACTTGGTATGTGTCTTCACAAGCATGACCTGAGGCAGCATACTCTGTTTCGGCGCAGCGCCACCTACTGGAGTGGAGATATTAAAAATGCCATTTTTGCTTATAACTTCTGATGGGTTTGACCAAAATTCATAAATTTGGTATGGGTCATCAGGACAATGCACTGAAGGAGCCTGAGAAGTTTCGGACCAGCGCCACCTTGTGGTCAAAAGATATAACAAGATTGACAAAAATGCTAATAACTTTTGTCTATATTAACCAATTGTAATGAAATTGGTCTCTGTAGATTCCTTGGGTTATGCTGAGAACATAGATATCAAATTTGCCATAGTCAGCTAAACGTCCTGTCCGCCATATTTTTTTTCTTTAAAAACCTACTTTTTCGAACTCCTCCTAGACCGTTGCTCCGATTTTCACCAAAATTGAACCGTGTCATCTTCAGACCATGCCGACAAAAAGATATGGATTTCAAGTCCATATGTCAAACCGTTTTTGTATACCAGAGCAAAGAATTTGAGGCATGATTCAAAAATGACTCTTGAAGCTGTATCTCTTCAGTGCTTTGACATATTGACACCAAACTTTGGAAGTGTCATTGTCACCTCACTCTGACCATACCACAACAATTTGGACACAGCGCCACCTATTGGTCGAAAGTTATGAACCAGTAAATCCTCATTTTTGATCATTTTTCAGCTCTTATGCCTAAAATGATCTTAATACGTCTTTAATTGTTCACTGTTGCAGTTGGTCTGATGCTCCCAGCCGTGTTGGCTGTGCCGTTTTCTTGTGCCGTTTTTGTGCTTGGCCCCATAATTGCTGCTTGCAGCTATATTTATTCTTCTTCTTCTTCTCCAAAGTGAATCGCATTTTAGAGGGCCTAAACGTGCTCGAAAACTCATGAAACTTTGCACACACGTCAGAAGTGGTGAAAATTTACGTCTGTTATGGGTTTCGGAATTGGGCGTGGCAAAATGGCTCGATAGCGCCATCTAACGTACAGCCCCGCTCGCTACATTACACTAGGGTTTTTAAATTCGGTACACACATTTATCAGCCCAATACCTACAAAAAATTCTCTTGGAACGAAATCCGAAACCGAACAGGAAGTCAGATAATTTGAATTAATTCACCGTTTTTTGCATTTTCCAGACGTTGTACTTTAACGAACTCCTCCTAGAGCTTTAATCAGATCAATGTAATTTTTGGTCAGTCTAATCTAAAGGCCTTTGTGACGTTAAATTGTGAAGATCTAGAGTTTTCGGTGAAGGGCGTGTCCGTGGTGGCATGACAAAGTCTGATGTTTCGCCATGAAAAAGGAAGATGTTGTAACTCAGACAAACAATGTCCGATCTGCCCCAAACTTCACATGTTTTATTAGAGTCCTGACCTGAAGACATCTTTATGACAATATTCAGTTACAGTCATAGCGCCACCTGGGGGCAACAGGAAATGACATGTCTTACACTGTGATTAACTCCTCATAGAGATTTAACCAGATCAACATCATATGTTGTCAGCCTAATCTTAAGACCTTAGCGATGATAAATGTCAAAGATCTTGAGTTTTCGTTGAAGGGCGTGTCCGTGGCGGCCTGACAAAGTCTGATGTTTCGCCATGAAAGAGGAAACTGTTGTAACTCAGGCATACTATGTCCGATCTGCTCCAAACTTCACATGTGTGATAAGAGTCCTAGCCTAAAGACGTCTATATGATAATATTCAGTTAGTCATAGCGCCACCTGCTGGCAACAGGAAGTGGCATGCTTTATACTGTAATTCACTACCAGATTCACATTTCATCATGCCACGAAGTACCAGACATGCTAAAACAGGTTAAATCATGCAACACTTGGCTGAGTGCTAATGTATGCGATTAACGCCACGAAAGAAACAGGAAGTTGTTGTAACTCAGGCATACAATGTCCGATCTGCTTCAAACTTCACGTGTTCAATGATAGTCCTGGCCTGAAGACATCAACATGGCAAAATTCAGTTACGGTAAAAGTGCCACCTGTTGGCCGCAGGAAGTGTGGCATTTCGAAATGACTTTGGCATAATTCTCCTGTATTCACTCACTTAAATGCATGACGCCCACTGTTCTCTGTTTTCCTGAGGCCAACGGGTGGCGGTGAGCCCGGGTGCGAGGGCCCTCTCAACGCTGCTTGCAGCTTTAATTAGGGCCCAAGCGAAAATGCGCGCAGGGCCCTCTTGTTCTTCTAAGGATTATTAGGGCCCAAGCGAAAATTCGCGCAGGGCCCTCTTGTTCTTCTAAGGATTATTAGGGCCCAAGCGAAAATTCGCGCAGGGCCCTCTTGTTCTTCTAAGGATTATTATTATTATTATTTTTTTTTTTTTTCCGTCTTCCGGGGCTTTTTGGGGGCCTTAACATGCTCAAAAACTCTTGAAAATTGGCACACACATTGGAATCCGCGGCCATTAGGACGCCGGAGAGGCTGGTACCCGGGCGTGGCAGGGGGGCTCGACAGCGCCCCCTTGAAAAAAGTCTGAAAATTTGGTCCATATATTAAACATGCTTGCACGTATTAGTATGAAACTCGGTACACATATAGACCTCATCGGGCCGAACAACTTTCGCGCTCTAAGTTAATCGCCACGCCAACAGGAAGTCAGCTATTAAGGGTTGTTTGAAAAACGCATGCTCTGGAATTTGATATACTCCTCCTAGACGATTAATCCGATCGCCACCAAACTCGGTCAGCATGAAGTCAAGACACTGATGATTAAAAATTGCCAGGGGATTTTTGATATCTCGAACGGTTTGGCCGTGGCGAGGCAACGAATTTATGGCGAGAAAAAGGAAACAGGAAATGTGTTATAACGTCTTAATACATATATTGATCTTTATGAAACTTCACGAGTGTGTTCGTTATAGGAGTCTGATCACATGGATGTGACTATTGTGAGTCAAAGTTATAGCGCCACCAACTGGCAGCAGGAAGTGTATCACTTTTTGAAATGTTTTGAGATCACCCTCTTATTTTTACCTGATTTGCTTCAAACTTCATCAGTGTAATGTCAATACACAGCAGATGTAGACCTATGACAGGATTTTTGATATTTGAAATATTGTTGCCATGGCAACAGGTCAAACTGTAATAATATTCTTGAGTGTTTTTGAGGCTCTTAACATGCTTCAAATTGCATGAAACTCGACACACACATCAATATTGTCAACCAGTAGACATGGACAAAGCCATAGAAATGGGCGTGGTGGAGGGGCTCAGTAGCGCCACCTTCTGACAAAAGTGGGGGGTTAGTTTTTCCTACAGTCACCAAACTCGGTACACATATTATTCTCATCAAGCCGGACAATTTTCTAATTTACATTCATTAGCTCCGACCAACAGGAAGTCAGCTATTTTGGTTTGAATGTTAATTTTTTGAAAAAACAGGCTATGAATTTTATACTACTACTCCTACAGGGTTTATCCAATTTACACCAAGCTTTTTTTAACTTGTTGCGAACACATTGAAGTTGTTTAATTGCAAACGGATTTTGGATATCTCAAACGGTTTGGCCGTGGCGAGGCAACAAATTTATGGCGAGAAAAGGGAAACAGGAAATGTGTTATAACTTCTGCATACATTGATTGATGTTTATGAAACTTCAGGAGTGTGTTGGTTGTAGTAGTCTGATCACATGGATGTAACTATTGTGAGTCAAAGTTATAGCGCCACCAAATGGCAGCAAGAAGTGTATCACTTTTAAAATGCTTTGAGATCACCCTCTTATTTTTACCTGATTTGCTTCAAAATTCATCAGAATAATGATAAAACTTGGCACATGTAATCCTTTGAAAATGGGCAGGGAGGAGGGGCTCTATAACGGCACCTTGTAGTGCAGTAAATGTGGAGTGAATTTGACATAGTCCTTTGATGTTTAACCGTTTTAAGTGCCTATTGCCCGCTGTGCACAGTTGCCCTGAAGCCACCGGGGTGGCGGTGCCACCGGGCTTGGGCCCGCCATCGCTGCTCGCAGCTATATTTATGTATTTTATTTTATTTTTTCCGTCTTCCGGGGCTTTTTGGGGGCCTTAACATGCTCAAAAACTCTTGAAAATTGGCACACACATTGGAATCCGCGGCCATTAGGATGCCCCAGAGGCTGGTATCCGGGTGTGGCAGGGGGGCTCGACAGCGCCCCCTTGAAAAAAGTCTGAAAATTTGGTCCATATATTAAACACGCTTGCACGTATTAGTATGAAACTCGGTACACATATAGACCTCATCGGGCCGAACAACTTTCGTACTCTAAGTTAAACGCCACGCCAACAGGAAGTCAGCTATTAAGGGTTGTTTGAAAAACGCATGCTCTGGAATTTGATATACTCCTCCTAGACGATTAATCCGATCGCCACCAAACTCGGTCAGCATGAAGTCAAGACACTGATGATTAAAAATTGCCAGGGGATTTTTGATATCTCAAACGGTTTGGCCGTGGCGAGGCAACGAATTTATGGCGAGAAAAAGGAAACAGGAAATGTGTTATAACGTCTGCATACATATATTGATCTTTATGAAACTTCACGAGTGTGTTGGTTGTAGTAGTTTGATCACATGGATGTGACTATTGTGAGTCAAAGTTATAGCGCCACCAACTGGCAGCAGGAAGTGTATCACTTTTTGAAATGCTTTGAGATCACCCTCTTATTTTTACCTGATTTGCTTCAAACTTCATCAGTGTAATGTCAATACACAGCAGATGTAGACCTATGACAGGATTTTTGATATTTGAAATATTGTTGCCATGGCAACAGGTCAAACTGTAATAATATTCTTGAGTGTTTTTGAGGCTCTTAACATGCTTCAAATTGCATGAAACTCGACACACACATCAATATTGTCAACCAGTAGACATGGACAAAGCCATAGAAATGGGCGTGGTGGAGGGGCTCAGTAGCGCCACCTTTTGACAAAAGTGGGGGGGTTAGTTTTTCCTACATTCACCAAACTCGGTACACATATTGTTCTCATCAAGCCGGACAATTTTCTAATTTACATTCATTAGCTCCGACCAACAGGAAGTCGGCTATTTTTGTTTGAATGTTAATTTTTTGAAAAAACAGGCTATAAATTTTATACTACTACTCCTACAGGGTTTATCCAATTTACACCAAGCTTTTTTTAACTTGTTGCTAACACATTGAAGTTGTTTAATTGCAAACGGATTTTGGATATCTCAAACGGTTTGGCCGTGGCGAGGCAACGAATTTATGGCAAGAAAAGGGAAACAAAGTGTTATAACTTCTGCATACATTAATTGATTTTGATGAAACTTTGGCTTAGTCTTCGTTGTACAAGGCTGATCACATGGATTTGACTATTGTGATTCAAAGTCATAGCGCCACCAACTGGAAGCAGAAAATGTGTCACTTTCAGCATACATTGAGATCACCCTCTTATTTTTACCTGATTTGCTTCAAAATTCATCAGAATAATGTTAAAACTTGTCACATGTAATCCTTTGAAAATGGGCAGGGAGGAGGGGCTCTATAGCGGCACCTTGTAGTGCAGTAAATGTGGAGTGAATTTGACATAGTCCTTTGATGTTTAACCATTTTAAGTGCCTATTGCCCGCTGTGCACAGTTGCCTTGAAGCCACCGGGGTGGCGGTGCCACCGGGCTTGGGCCCGCCATCGCTGCTCGCAGCTATATTTATTATTATTCTTCTCCAAAGTAAATCGCATTTTAGAGGGCCTAAACGTGCTCGAAAACTCAGGAAACTTTGCGCATGCATCAGAAGTGGTGAAAATTTACGTCTGTTATGGGTTTCGGAATTGGGCGTTGCAAAATGGCTCGATAGCGCAATCTAATGCACAGCCCCTCTCGCTACATTTCAGTAGGGTTTTGAAATTCGGTACACACATTTATAAGCCCGATACCTACAAAAAAGTCTCTTGGAGCGAATTCCGAAACCGAACAGAAAGTCGGATATTTTGAATTAATTCACCGTTTTTTGCATTTTCCAGACGTTGTACTTTAACGAACTCCTCCTAGAGCTTTTATCAGATCAATGTCATATTTGGTCAATCTAATCTAAAGGCCTTTGCGACGTTAAATTGCAAAGATCTAGAGTTTTCACCAAAGGGCGTGTCCGTGGCGGCCTGACAAAGTTCGATGTTTCGCCATGAAACACGAAGTTGTTGTAACTCGGGTATACAATGTCGGATCTGCCCCAAACTTCACATGTTTTATTAGAGTCGTGACCTGAAGACATCTTCATGACAATATTCAGTTACAGTCATAGCGCCACCTGGGGGCAACAGGAAATGACATGTTTTACACTGTGATTTACTCGTCATAGAGATTTAACCAGATCAGCATCATATGTTGTCAGTCTAATCTTAAGACCTTAGCGATGATAAATATCAAAGATCTTGAGTTTTCGTTGAAGGGCGTGTCCGTGGCAGCCTGACAAAGTCTGATGTTTCTCCATGAAAGAGGAAGCAGTTGTAACTCAGGCATACTGTGTCTGATATGCCTCAAACTGCACATGTTTTATTAGAGTCCTGACCTGAAGACATCTTCATGACAATATTCAATTACAGTCATAGCGCCACCTGGGGGCAACAGGAAATGACATGTGATTAACTCCTCATAGAGATTTAACCAGATCAACATCATATGTTGTCAGTCTAATCTTAAGACCTTAGCGATGATAAATATCAAAGATCTTGAGTCTTCGTTGAAGGGCGTGTCCGTGGCAGACTGACAAAGTCTGATGTTTCGCCATGAAAGAGGAAGCTGTTGTAACTCAGGCATACTATGTCTGATCTGCCCCAAACTTCACATGTGTGATAAGAGTCCTGGCCTAAAGACATCTATATGACAATATTCAGTTAGCTATAGCGCCACCTGCTGGCAGCCGGAAGTGTGGCACTTTTACATGATTTTGCCATAATTCTCCTGTATTTACTCACTTACATGTTGCCTGCTGTCCGCTGTTTTCCTGAGGCCAACAGGTGGCGGTGAGCCCGGGTGTGAGGGCCCTTTCATCGCTGCTTGCAGCTTTAATTCTTCTTCTTCTTCTTCTTCTTCTCCGAAGTAAATCGCATTTTAGAGGGCCTAAACGTGCTCGAAAACTCACGAAACTTTGCACACGCATCAGAAGTGGTGAAAATTTACGTCTGTTATGGGTTTCGGAATTGGGCGTGGCAAAATGGCTCAATAGCGCCATCTAACGTACAGCCCCTCTCGCTACATTTCACTTGGGTTTTGAAATTCGGTACACACATTTATAAGCCCAATACCTGCAAAAAAGTCTCTTGGAGCGAAATCCGAAACCGAACAGGACGTCGGATATTTTGAATTAATTCACCGTTTTTTGCATTTTCCAGACGTTGTTCACAGTGCTGTTCACTGTTTTCCTGAGGCCAATGGGTGGTGGTGAGCCCGGGTGCGAGGGCCCTTTCATCGCTGCTTACAGCTTTAATTTTATTTATAATTTGAAATTAGTTATTTGTGCATTTTTCAGAGCAATTTCTGTCTTCTGGTTTGAAAAGCAAAGTCGGAGCAACGTCACAAAATCTGACGTCATTGTGTACTACCGGCAAGATCCGGAGTGCTGGTTGGCTCAAAGTATGGGCTGGTCGAACATGCTGATGTCAACAGTTTCTGCATTTATTCATGACTTAAAGCTCATCCAATCCAATCACTGCGCTGTAGTATGCATACGATTATAATTGCGGTATTATGCATGAGGAAGTATCACTTCTCTCGCCTCTGTCTCTGTTATCATTCAGAGACATGGGTCGTATAGTTGTGTTTGTGTCCTCAGTGCTACAACAAAAATGCATTTCCCTACAACACGACCAGAGTAGAAGTTTGGGTGCATGTGGATTGTTTTGCTGTGATCTACCAGCACAAATGGAAATTATGTTTGCATGAGATCGCATTACAGTGGATAATTCAAATGTCACAAAAGTGCTGTTCATTCACCTCTGCGTTTGGACACGCGTGTGTATGTTTCCCTCAGAACAGCAAGCACATACAAGCGTTGTTTGTATTTTGCACGCAATGCGGTCAGAACTGAAGATTGAATACGAACACATGAAAAATACGATTGTTATGATATGCATGCACGTGGAGCGGGCATATGATCGATTTCAGCACGGAGCTCCGCGATGAGTTTAACAACACTAGCCACGTGGATTAAAGAGCATAAAGTATCCGTGTTTAAAGTTTTTATAGACATATTTCACATATTCTCCTGCACCAAACATGAACCAGCACGGTGTATGCACACATATTTCATCATGTCTTCTTCAAATGAAATATATACGTGCCAACTGGACACTGATACGTGTATCTGAACGTGATGACATGATTATTCTGATGAACAAAAGACTTAGAGAAAGGACAAAAATGAAACTATGTCTTTATTCTTTCTGTATTAAACTGCGTGTCATTTATCATGAGACTGTATGCTCGTAAATGTAATGAAAGTATTATTAGCCCTTTTAAATATCCTTTTGCATTTCTCCCTTGTGCTTGGGAGTTTGTTGTTATTTTCTCCATGCTCATATATTAATATTCATTATTATGTATAATGAGTGTGTTGTATGTCTGTGTTTCTTTGGTTGTTCTCTTTACAGAGAGAAAAGAGCTCATACACTTTACCCTTGAGTTCTGCTCCCAGAAGGACTTGGGCACAAGCTGAACAGGCAAATGAGTTTTGATGAGGCGAGGAGAAGTGGGCAGATTATCAGCCAGCTCTGTCCCTGAAAGTGAAAAATAAAATGTGGTTCCAAATTAAAAGTGTCCTAGTTGTCATTGTGGTTAAACAAATATATACAGTAAATAAACAATATTTGAAGCATTCATACAGGTAATGTTAACAATTTAATGTCACTTAAGAGTACTGGCTCCTACAGTTCAATAAAAAGCCTCAACACTCTCATTTGTTTATAACGTTACTGGACCTCACAGAACTATGATGGGTATAATGAATCACAATCCAGATTACATTATGCATATAAGCATCAAGCCCATTCACACTTAAAAAGTTTGAGCCAATGGACTACTTGCACTAGGGGTGCAACAGTTCTCGGTAAAAAATCGAACCGTACCGTTCTCCACTTACAATTCGGCACGCACTTGCACCGCGGTCCATCTCGAATGACGACGCATCTATCGGCTAATATGGTATGTTTAAAAATAGCAACGTGGAAAACTGTCACAGACACGCCAGGCTCTTCACTCACCCAATCACAACGCACTCCCTCTCCCGAGTATTAACGAGCAACACCTGACACCCATCAGCACTCATCACCACCGCAGCATAAAAGACACTCCAGAGCACACAGTCACTGTCTGGTCTCGTTAGCGCATACCTACCTGCTATGCTTACCTCAAGGACTCTTCTAACGCCTGCTTACCTGTCTCCACCGTGGCTCCTAGTGTTTCCGTGTCTCCTGTGAGTGTCATTGTGTCCTGTCTGCTCCATGTCTGCCTGCATCCACATTCCCTGGGAAAGATAAGAAACCATGTCAGATCCAGTCACAGCTACAGTCACGAACTTATCCTGCCTTCACTCACCTGCATTCTGCCTATCATCCTCTGGTTGTTTAATAAACAAAGATCTTAACCTTACCTGTGTCCCCGTCCCCTTCTGTGTGTAACAAAAACAGACAGACAGAGTTCAGATAATGTATGTTTCAGTCGATGGATGCGCAAAACGTTACGATAAAGCAACGATAATCAGAAAGCGTGGACAAAACAGTCACTCTTTGTAAACTGTTCACTGCGAGTGCCGTATGCTCTAATGTCCAGTCATTTATGCCGTCACCTGGGTGTTGATAACGCGTGAGCGCAGGTGAGACCTGAACAGCGCACGTTGCTATCTGTGTTTAAACTAAACTCATTTAAACCTTGCTTTAAACATTCAAGATCAAGACGTGAAAGAGAACTTGCGCGTGCTGTGAGAAGATTTGTGTGTGCGCTCATCCGTAGCGCGCACACGCTTTTTTCAGTCAGCGCGCAAATACTGAAGCCCCAGGTATACCTTGGCCGCGTGCAGGCCAAATTTCGAGACCGCGCGGACAGTCCGCGTGCAACAGCGCATGCGCAAGCAGTATAGAAGAGTCCACTAGGTGGCAATACGCACAGTATTGAGCACAGTGTTCAGCCATCAAAGAAGAGTGTGAAAATACCGGTTTAACAACATGCTTAAAAAAAGAGAAAAACACAGCGAACTTGACCAGCGTTTGTGCGAAGAGATTAGAAAGTAACCACATTTACTATCCTTGTGGAAATTTTGGCCTCACAACATAGAGAATACTTGGACCACACACACAGCATTTCTCTTTGCAGCTTCTCAAAATCATTTATAAATAGAAAGTCAATATGTATAATATATAATCAAAAAGCAGGAAAACACCCCTAATAAGATCTACAAAAGGCCAGGTTGTCTTGATGTCCCTGATGAGGAATCTGATAGGGATACTGGGAACAGAAGGAGAGAGAGGGGATTAGAATTACCAGGAAGGCACTATTTAAATTTCTTAAAGACACAGGGCCCTATCATACACCTGGCGCAATGCGGCACTAGGCGTGACGCAAGTGTTTTTTTGCTAGTTTCAGCCCGACGCAGTTATCATTTTATGTCCTGTGCTGTTTAAATAGCAAATGCATTTGTGCCCTTTGGGCACCCATGGGCATGCTGGTCTGAAAACTAGGTGTTTTCAGGCACATTGTTGGCACGTTGCTATTTTGAGGCAACTGAAATAGACTGCGCCATTGATCAACTGAAACCTGGACAATGGAGCAAAATTTTGAAAGTGTGTTAGTAATATACGGAGCCCCTAAAGGGACCTTTGCAAAAATAAAAAAAAAAGACAGAGTTTCGTGTGCTCACGAGAAACTTTCGCGTGTGCACGAGAAACTTATATCGTGCGCACGTGTTACAATTTCCAGTTTGTGTATACTATAACCTATTTCATTTGTGCGTCACTGCCTATGAAGAAAGCCAGAGTGGATGCACATGAACTAAATGTGAGTATGGATGAATTAATAAAGATCTATTTGCTCGAATTATGCAGAAAATGCGAGTATGGATGTGCATAAATTAATAAAGATCTATTTGCTCAAAATTATAAAGAAAATGCGAGTATGGATGTGCATAAATTAATAACGATCTATTTGCTGTGCTGTGGCTAATGTGGCTTTCGGAGGGCAGTTTATATCACGGCCTTATGTCTGCTTTAAAGCATTCTCTGTGATGGCCGGGATATGAATAGCTGTGTGGATTGTTCTTTTTGCCAAGTAAAAAAAAAAAAAATAAGGCTGATACAGTAAAAAGTGCTCAAAATGTGGCTTTCGTTAGGGAAGTGCGTCATTTTTCAAGGACTTATGTCCATTTTAACGTATTTAACTCTGTGGCATCCAAGAATCGCGCTGGGAAATGGGCTCAGTGTGCATTGTCATAATGCCACGTTTACTGGTTCATGAAAAAACATTGGTACAGTAAAAATGATGAAACTTTGTATTTCGTTAGGGCAGTAGGCCATATTTATATTTTCCCATGTAAAAATACTGGAACTGTAAAATGTCATATTTAAATGTCATATTTAAATGTCATATTTATATAAAATTTCATATATCACAAGATCAAACGGCCCTTTATTAAAACACTTTGTCGGATTTAACGCATCCTTATAGGTGACAGAGAAATGCTTCCAGACAGATTTTCTTCATTCATTTCTAACAGGGCTTATTGCGAGCAGAGCCATTGACATAAATTACTTTAGATATAAAGGAAGGCACATGTTTAATTAAGACGAATAATTAGCTGGATTCATCCTAGACTAACTGGTCTAAGAAAGCCAGATTTTGAGCAAATACAGCTGTATTAGTTCATGTGCATCCACTCTCATTTTCTCTTTAATTTTCATGATCTTTATTAGTTCATGTGCATTCATACTCTGGCTTTCTTCATAGGCAGTGAAATAGGTTATAGTATACACAAACCAGAAATTGTAACGCATGCGCATGACATAAGTTTCTTGTGCGCATGCAATACATTTCTCGTGCGCAAGCGAAAGTTTCTCTTGAGCACGCGAAAGTTTCTCGTGCGCACACGAAACTCTGTCATTTTTTATTTTTGCAAAGGTCCCTTTAGGGGCTCCGTAGTAATATGCACCTTTAGGCGGGTGCACAACACGCATACACTCTGCTTATTACACACACAGGGATGCGCAACAGCACACAAACATGCAAAAAAATGTAAAAATAAAAGGATTACAATTTAAAAGATTATTATTGTGTGCATAAAGATAAAAATGCTTTGGTGGAATCTGGCTTGTCCCGTAGATGGCCTGCTTGTGCACTTTAACCTCGCGCAGGAGCAGATCCGTTTCCTTGCTAGAGAAGCATTCAGTTTTTCCGCTTGCAAATTCCGCCATGTAAATAGCAAATCTGCCATGGAGTGAGTGCAACTGGCTTTTAAAGGGAATGGGAGATGAGACTGATTGGTTTATTGCACGTTATGCCCAAAACACACTCATTACTCATTAAGAGAATAGGGACAACCTTCTTAGACCATGTGCCAGGCGCGCAGACCATTTTTCCCGTCGTTAAGCTAGCTAAATTTGTTCACGAGTTCACACTTACAAATAATCAGATAGTAAATAGTATGCGTAGTAGTATGCGTATTTGCCGTGCTGTCCGAGGAGAGGGGCCCCGAGTTCGGTATTTTGGCCCGAACCCAAAGTACTCCCCCAAAAATTGCAAACCAGTGCAGGACAGCAGCCGGAAACATTACTGATGACCCCCAAAAATTGCATTGCGTAGGCTGAATGTGCTGTTTGGAGGGTTAGGTTGAAGGGCTGGGAGAGTTCTCGTCACTGCTTTGGCAGTAAAGGTTAGTTTAGACAGGGCTGAGCTCCTGCGGGAGCGGAGGTGACATCACTGCTGCGGCAGTGGAGAGAATAGCCAGAGAAACTGAGCTCCTGCGGGAGCCGAGGCGACATCACTGCTGCGGCTGCGGCAGTGGAGAGAATAGCCAGAGGAAATGAGCTCCTGCGGGAGCTGAGGCTACATCACTGCTGCGGCAATGGAGAGAAAAGCCAGAGGAACTGAGCTCCTGTGGGAGCCGGGTGACATCACTGCTGTGGTAGTGGAAATATTAGCCAGAGGAACTGAGCTCCTGCGGGAGCCGAGGCGACATCAGTGCTGTGGCAGTGGAGAAATTGGCCAGAAAACTGAGTTCCTGCGGGAGTCGAGGCGACATTACTGCTGCGGCAGTGGAGAGAATAGCCAGAGGAACTGAGCTTGTGTGGGAGCCGAGGTGACATCACTGCTGCAGCAATGGAGAGAATAGCAAGAGGAACTGAGCTCCTGCGGGAGTCGAGGCGACATCTCTGCTGTGACAGTGGAGAAATTGGCCAGAAGAACTGAGCTCCTGCGGGAGCCAAGGCGACATCACTGCTGCGGCAGTGGAGAAATTGGCCAGAAAACTGAGCTCCTGCGGGAGCCGAGGCAACATCATTGCTGTGACAGTGGAGAGAATAGCCAGAGGAACTGAGCTCCTGCGGGAGCCGAGGCGACATCACTGCTGTGGCAGTGGAGAAATTGGCCAGAAAACTGAGCTCCTGCGGGAGCCGAGGCGACATCACTGCTGCGGCAGTGGCAAGAATAGTCAGAAGAACTGAGCTCCTGCGGGAGCCGAGGCGACATCACTGCTGTGACAGTGGAGAGAATAGCCAGAGGAACTGAGTTCCTGCGGGAGCCGAGGAGACATCACTGCTGCGGCAGTGGAGAAATTGGCCAGAAAACTGAGCTCCTGTGGGAGCCGAGGTGACATCACTGCTGCGGCAGTGGAGAGAATAGCCAGAGGAACTGAGCTCCTGCGGGAGCCGAGGCGACATCACTGCTGCGGCAGTGGAGATATTAGCCAGAATAACTGAGCTCCTGCAGGAGCCGAGGGAACATCACTGCTGCTGCAGTGGAGATATTAGTCAAAGTCAGAGTCAAGTTTATTTCTAGAGCACATTTAAAACAACAGAAGTTGACCAAAGTGCTGTACATCCCACATAATAAATCAACAACAACAAAAATAAAATGACATCAAAACGACAAAAAACACACAGCTCTCAAACTGAACTAAAAGCCAAGGAAAATAAATGTGTTTTATTTTATTTTTATTAGCCAGAATAACCAAGCTCCTGCAGGAGCCGAGGGAACATCACTGCTGCTGCAGTGGAGATATTAGCCAGAATAACCGAGCTCCTGCAGGAGCCGAGGGACATCACTGCTGCAGCAATGATAGAAAATTTCCGTTGTATTGGAATGATGGTATTAGTTGAGCTGGATATGGTGGCTTGCAGGTATGTGTGAGAGAACAAGCTGGAGCTGAAACTAGCTGATAGGTGTTCGTTGGGCTTGTTTAACCCTCTGGAGTCTGAGGCTGATTTGGGGCCTGGAGAAGTTTTGACATGCCCTGACATTTGTGCTTTTTTCAGTTGTTCATAAACATATTAATGGAAAAAGTGTCATTACACTGTATTCAGCACAAACTAGGCTACAATAATATGTGAGGAACATGTATGTACATGTTTGTGTTTTTGAAGGAATAACAATTATGCGTGGTTATTGAAAAAACAAAAAACTTAAGTCACTGAAATAAGGCCAAAAAAAGTATAGTAAATCTGTGTTTACAATACTTTAGGGTATTGGAGGTTGTAAACTAGAGTTTTTGCTTCAACATTATGTAAAAATTATGCTGCCTACACCTTCATATAAAACAATATATTGATTTAGTTTTTGTAAGACACTTTTTGCCAAGAAACACAGTATGCGTGGAGGCGTGAATCACCTCTGAATAATGGGCCATTCTCACCTGAGAAGACAAAAGAATTGGATAGTAATGAGCTGAAATGACTTGCATATTAATGAGGCATTTCAGTCAGGTAGGCTGTGAAAAAAACCTTCTGTGATGTCTCAAGCTCATCATGATATATGAAACATACAGAAAAATATTATTACAATATAAAGTAATGGTTTTATATTATACTTTAAAATATAATGTATTTCTGTGATGCAAAGAGTCTGAATATAGGCTTTTAGTTTAAAAGCATGCACATTTGGAGAAATATTGGATTCTCATATGCTTATGTCAATTTTCTATACAGAGGAGTTATATTAATTTAATATTCATTTTCATTACTATGAACGCTGGTGTTTTCAATTCATCTTTGAAGTCGGAGGGCGCTCTCTGTGCATTTTTAGTCCACAAATTCATCTAAAAGAAGAAGAGGCTATTCCATGAATGGAGTTTCCAATTCATACTGCAGCCGGAGGGCGCTAAAGAAACAAAAACTCATCTAAAATTCATCTATAGAAGAAAAGAAAACAGGAACTAACTGCATGTCTTCTAGAGATCGCTAACCATGACTTTTACATCCAGATAAACACTTTTCAAGACAATAAATACACGATTGAGACGATGAATGCATGTATTGCCTCTGAATTTGCATCTGAATAGCGCTGGCTCCGTGGGCGTGGCCGCATTAGCAGATAATGAGCTGAATCACGGACTTCTGACATGGCTCTCTTTTCATACAGATTACATAAACACAGAAGTTTTGTTTTCGATTTGACTTACATGATTTAAAACCTGACATCTTAACGTTTTTTTAGACATAAGTTTAATTTTTCTGTGATTAGTATTCACTAAGTTACAGTTCATTTTCTGAGAATTATCAGATTGGACTTCGTTCAGAGGGAGAGGAGAAATCACGCATCATGTTAGTTTTCTTTATTTTTCAAAAAGCACAACATTGTGTTTTTACTCTGAGTGTATACAAATAAAAGAAGATATTCTATAGTTTCAATTGATATATTACTTATGTCTCTATGACAAAAAAATGACGGAGTATTTTAAGTCTGTTTTGCTGCAATGTGAAAAAAACCTGCAAAACGCGCCGGCGCGTTTTCAGACCTCAGAGTGTTAATATGGAAGTGATTAGATTGGATGTAGTTCTTAAAAGCTTCTGATGACCAGCGACCAAATGTTTGAATCTGATACTGGGAGAGGCCTTTTTGGGTGGCTGTAGTTGCTGCTCCTATGCAGAATGGATTGTAGGGTTCTAGGGGAGGCAGCTTGAAGAATGTAGTTGAGAGAAGTGTTAAGGAGAGTTTTAAGTGGGTGGTTTATGGAAATATCAGCTCTGAATAATAAGCAGTCCCTCCAGAAAAACGCGGGATTTTTTTGTGATTGTTGCGGGCTAAAATGCTTGATTATGCGGCACGTTTTGTTAAAAAATGCGATGGAATATGCGGGATATTTTTGCAATTTTATGCGATGAAATTGCGGGAACTTGCAAAAACTGCGGTTTGATGAAAAACAGAAAAAAATAAAAGGTGATTCCCCCAACACCCTGTTCTCACTAGGCTACTACTTTAATGTAAAAAGTAATTTCCTATTACTTCCTATGATAAGCAAGCATACTAAATCACAGAATATTTAAGTTCTCATTCTGTTTTATTTCAGACCTTAATTAACACATGGCTCAAACTTAACATTGAGTCAAACAAAAGGAATATGAGTTTGTAGAAATGCGCTATATAAAATAAACGTATTATTATTAATATCCAACAACTTCTATAAAAATGAATAAATAAAATATTTTTAAAAATGTGTGCTTCTTCCTGCCTGCTTCCGCTGCTGCTTTAACCATCCTTGGCGGTGGCAAAGTGAAAGTGGTTTTCCAGCGACAACACTGAGTTGCACGGAGTGCAAAATATTTTGCCCCCACTGTCATGTAACACACCGGGAAACTGCTTTGCGCGGTCTTTTGCGCTTATTTTTATTGGCAAATGAGAATGATTTGTGTGCTTCATCATGGTTTCATGGTTTGCAGATGATGTTCACGTCGAGTAACGTTAATTACATCACGTCACAAGGTTCCCATGGCAATAGGGGGAAAATAATGGCGCTTTACTAGTGTGAAGTAAACGCAACATTTTTCAACTTTCTGCTAAGATATATGTGACTTTTTTGCAACGAAAATGCAGGGATTATGAAATCATGCTAGCCCCGCATATATTTTTCTTGCTGAAATCGGCAATTTATGCGGCGAAAGTGCGGCGTATTTGAAAAAATGTGACCCCCGCATAAATATGCGGACTTTGGCTGATTATGCATGAAATCAGGCGATCGCATAATCGCGTTTTTCTGGAGGGACTGAATAAGGTACAGGGGTTGGGAATGGGTCCACCTCTGGTGCCAACAGCTTGAATTTCTAATTTCTGATGTTGTTGGCAACGGGGTTTGGTTCCAAGACTGTAGCATTTGGTGGGATGGGCATCAGTGTTGTAGTAGACAGGGTGAACGGCATTTTGCTTATGGGACAGTGCAAGGAGGAAGAAAGGCCGGGACCAAGGTCGTTAGCAGAGGCATCCTCACGCTCGGGTAGGCCCCTGGAGCCAGGGGAGGTTTGAGGAGGTTAGAAAAGAGGGAAACTGAGAAAGGGAAATTGAGGCGTCCAGGCCTGCACAGTTAGCAGTTACTCTTGCTCGGGTTGGTCCCTGGAGCCTGGAAAGGAACAGGGTGGTTAGAAAGAGGGAAGCTGGGGAAAATAGGACATCTAGGCCTGCGGCGATAGCGGAGGCAGCCTCACGCTAAGGTCCGTAGTTGAACTGTAGACCAAAGACAAAAGAGAGGTAGGGTGAGAGATGGCGGGATGAAATGGCTGAGATGGCTGAGCTTGCTCCGCTAGTAGAGGCATCCTCACGTTAAGAGGGAAGGCATTCACCAAGAGTCCCGGGCATTGTTGGATGGGGTGCAGTGCCGGTGAAAGCCGTGATGTGTGGCTAAGCAGAGGGAGGAGGAAAGTGGGGAATCTGGGGCACGACCCAAGCTTGCTGCTGCTGTGGCCTGACACTTGTTTCTAGCGCATGAATTGAATATACAAGAGTGAGGAGATGTAAGATGAAAGAGTGGCCTTGTGGAATTACTCGCATCATGAAGTTTAAGTAGCTGAGCGAAGATAGTAATTCCTGTTTAGAACAGTTTGGACTGTTTAGGAAGGTGGAAGCGAACATAAATATCCTATTGATTCCTTATGCCATGAGGCCTGGAAATTAACTGTATTCGAGTTAAAGCTCTTATTCAATGCATGTGGCTGGACCCATCGTTTTATCCAGGGCAACTGGAAACCTGAGCTCAGTGAAACTGTGCACAAGTGACTGTCTATACCCCACTTAGAGCTGTGTGCTGCTCTCAATGGAGCTCAGCTTTCCCAGCTATTAACTACAGAGGTCATGATTCTGATTCGCTCCATTAGACTGGTCAGAATCCACCAGTGTGCTCACATGGCTGACCTCCCACTCATGTCGTTACAAGTTGTTTGTAGGAACACAGGTGGCAGATATCCAGGAGATGACGGTGCTATGTCAGATCAGCAGACAACCCAGCGGACGATATCACTCAAGGCAAGCCTCTTCAAAACCTCTCCACTGGAAGCCAATGAAGCCAGGGACCGGCATTCTTCAAGCTGCCACAAGATAGTTGGCCCGAACAGACTCCCTTACTGCTTGAAGAGCCAATCTGTGAATTAAGACAGTCAGCTTTCTCTTGGTTAGTGACCACAACTACACCCCCACTTGAGCCGCAATGCTACGACACACTATCAGAGTCCCTGATTGCCTATGGGCAGAAGCTTCATGGGGCAGCCTACACCTCCAGTGCCGACCTCCAAAGAGACATCCAACAAGTAGTCCTCTGCCGAGCTCAAGCCGAGTCCTTTCCTGATGAGCTAAGACTTCTGAAGTCAGGAAAACCAGTGTCAGCCTCAAACAGACTGGCTTCACTCTCCCCTGAGCTGGACGCTGCTACTGGACTGATCCAAGTAGGATGCAGTCTACGCCATCGTGAGGTACTA
The DNA here is from genome assembly GCF_024489055.1 of Chanodichthys erythropterus. NCBI lineage: Eukaryota > Metazoa > Chordata > Actinopteri > Cypriniformes > Xenocyprididae > Chanodichthys > Chanodichthys erythropterus. The sequence goes on from NC_090229.1 coordinate 241,672, forward strand.
GAAGCAGATGCTATACATCCAGTTGTCCTTGACCCACGACATCCAACCACCGAGCTAATCATCAAGGATTATGATGAAAGGCTGCATCATCCCAGAACAGAGTGTTTGTTTGCCAAAATCAGAAGGACATACTGGATCCTAAGGGGCCGTGAAGCTGTCCGTCGGCACCAGCATCAGTGTGCAGAGTGTAGAAAATGGAGAGGATGTCCAGAAATCCCCCTCATGGCCAATCTGCCTCTCACCAGACAGAGATACTTCTGTCCAGCCTTCTACTCAACTGGTATGGACTGTTTCGGCCCCTTCTTGATTAAGATTGGGCGCTGTAATGAGAAGAGGTGGGGCATAGTCATTAAATGTATGACTACCATGGCAGCACATTTCGACCTTCTCACCAGTATCTACTCTGACTCATTCCTGATAGCCCTGCGACGGTAATAGCCCGACAAGGGAAACCATATGAGCTATTATGCGACCGAGGCACCAACTTTAAGGGTTGGGAACGTGAATTAAATGACTCTTTTGCCGCCCTCCAAAATGAGCTACAGAGTCACCTCGCCAGTCATCAGATCAAGTTCATTTACAATCCTTGAAGCGCCCCCCCACTTCGGCGGTTGCTGGGAGAGGGAGATCCACTCATTCAAGAAAGCCCTAAGAGTGACCATCGGGGCTCAAACTGTCACTGAGGAAGTGTTGAGAATACCTACAACCTCAAAGAGGACTGTTCTCAACACTTCCTCAGTGACAGTTTGAGCCCATTGGGTATACCTCCTCAGATGTCACCGACCCTGACCCAATCACCCCGTACTGTTTCCTGATCGGTCACCGAGAAACATCCTTTCCTCAGGTAGTCTACCAAGATTCCAAGGTCCTTAGTCGCCGATGTTGACGCCACACCCAACTGTTCGCAGAGCACTTCTGGAGACATTTCCTAAAGTACTTTTTACCCAGTCTCCAAGCCCGCCAGAAGTGGAAGACAGAGAGGAAGTCACTAGAGATCAGGGACGTGGTCATGATTGTTGATACCCAACTTCCCCATGCCCTTTGGCCAGTAGGCAGAGTTACACAGGTGTTTCCAGGCTCAGATGGTTGAGTCCGGACAGCCAACGTGGATGGCAAGGGTAGGACCTACACACGAGTTGTGGCTCGTCACATCCAGCTTCCAGCCCTACCTGAGGATAACTAGGAAAAGATGTAGACCTTTTGTTTGGTGTCCGAATTTAGTTCCTGAATTCAGGGGAGGCTGTACTAAAGGCCAGGTTGTCTTGATGTTCCGGATGATTCTGACCAATCACAGTGCTTGATGTTACCGCAACCTCACCAGCGCTGAAGCGAATTTGTCAGCAAGATAGTGAGCAGGTGCAGTGTACGTGTGCAAGTGACGAGATCGGGGGCTGCATTCTAACTCAATCATCAGCGCTCTATCATCACAGAATGCAAGTTAATATTGAGTTACAGTGTGCGTGCAAGTAAAGTAAGTGCTTATTGTCCGTATTTCCTGTTTATTGTTAAGAGAATGGCTGCTTATTCTCATGTTATGGAAATAGCAAGTTAGCACATACAGTTTGTATTCCCTGCTTGATTTGGTGTATTCTATGTTATGATGATGTAAGATGCTTGTGTATACTTTGTACATCTTATTATTGTTGAATGTAAGCACTATTGATTATTAACCTGCAGTGACCAGCTGCTTGTCACATGCGCATGCCCTGTTAAAGGGCAATCATGCGCTAATAGCGACCTCTTGTGGACATGTACAGAATAGTCTCTCACTCAATATGGTTTAGCAATGATTTATTAATGTTATTGATATTGACTTAATACTGTCTAATATTCAATTATGTTTATGAAACACCTGTATATATATATTAATAAGTTTATCCTTTTTGTTCAATTGTTTCAGAACCACACATTAAAACCCATCTCAATCAGTTCTGACCAACTGCCTGCTATTTCACACCTATCCAATTTAATATTAATATACATCAATGAACCCCCTCCATGTTATAAGAAGACCAGCACTGGATTTCCCACAGGTTAGTGGGGAAATATATGAATGCTTTTTCCTGGAACTGCCTGATTTGTACTATATAGAGCAAGGAAGAAGTTGCTCAAGTAGCCCATTAGATTTTGAATACAGTGGTCAAAAAATAAATAAAAATGGGAATATTTTTGCCTTGATGCTTAATTACCACAATTAATATAGTAAAATTATCAGTGCTAGATTTGTATATTTACAGTCAATGCATCATAATGTGTACAGCAAAGCCAGCAGAAGACCTCAGCATGTGCTCAGGGAACCTTTGTCACTGTATGTACTTCTGAAGGAATACAGAGAACTGGCTCTGATTTTCGAAACGCAGAGATAACATTAAACTTTACCTTTGCATAGTACAAAGCTGATGATTTAAATCAATCTGTCACAGTATATAAATTGCAGAATATGTGGAAAACAGAATCCATGATGCATCCTTATCAATGCACGACTTTAAAATGTGGAAAATGGCATAGCAAGAATTAAAGGAACAAAAAAATAAGACAGTCAGTGATAATAATAATAATAATAATAAAAACACACATTATGAATTCAGTGTGAACTCTCATTATTCTGTGTTCTCTGACCTGATGGTATCACTTGGAAACATGACTCCAGAAATGGCACTCTCATATAGATAGGCTGGGAAGTCTGGCGCTCTGGAGCATTCTTGCCAAAATACAGAAGGTCAAGAATATACGAAACCCAGGTGGTACCTAGAAGAACATGGGAGAGTAGAAAAACCTTAGAAACACAATGATAACAAGATAAAAGTTAGCCTACATAAAATTACATCAGTAGTACTGCTAGAACATCATCAGTACTACTACTATACGTTACAATATGTGTCTAAAATCTTAGTCTTGTAATTGATAAAATTAGGATCAATTGCAGGTCTGGAATTTTTGGTTACACATGATGATACAATTTTTTGTTGTACATAAAAAAAAGTTAAATTATTTTGAAAAAGCTTTTTCTGAATTTAACATTTAAGGAATTTTCAGTTGGAGACAGAGAAAAAAACATTTAGTATTACCATACCAAAGCCCTATTTTCACAGTCCATACTGTTGTAAGTAACTGGTTAAAGGGGTCATATGATGAGTCAGTGTCAATGTCAGCTTTATTTGAATAGCTCTATTCAAACAACACATGTTGACCAATGTGCTTCACAACATCTCAGTATAAAAACAAATGAATACAATATTAATAATAACAACAATACACACATTAACAATTAAAAAAAAAAAAATCTCAACAAGAGGGATACACCATGGCAAACAAGTGTGTCTTAAGTTTACGTGTACAAAGTCAGCATCCCTGACATACACGGATAAGCTATTCCAGAGTCTTGGTGCTACTGCCGCAAATGCATGATCACCTTTCCGGCTTAACCTGGTCCCTGGAATTTTAAGTAAATTTTGAGTTGTTGATCTCAGTGTTCATCCCGTCTGATGCTCAATTAATAAATCTGATTAATAAGACGGTGCTAGGCCATGCAGGGTGTAACGATGTAGCGGTTATTAATCAATTTATGGGTGGAATATGAACATAATAATTCATAAGGTTTTATGAATCATTATGCACATACCGACCCAAGGGGGAATTAAACATATATTGTGAATCAATTACAACGAATTGTAATTGATTACATATATGTTCAGGTTCAATAATTATTTAGAGAAACTACCAGCTTGTCCAGCAAACCGTTGCTTCTCATAAGATATTATGAACGGAGTTATTCTCTGGCCATGAGAACAACTTGCTATTTATAGCATCAAAGCATAAAACGATCGAAAAAACGTTAAAGTGACTTGGTCTTCAGTTGAAAGAACAAACAGAACAATCGAGTGTGGATAACGTTTCAATATATGCAAACTACGAATACAGAGGTTATACGTCTGAATATATATACAAGAATATACACACCTATGTACAAGAGTGGAAGTAGAGAAGGAAAGAGAGAAGGCAAGTAGCAAACTTACAAACAGTCCTAAGCCAGCACGGAAATCAGTTTCATCATCTAAGATTGAGAAACGGCAGTATACTTGCATTGGTTGTGCGTGTCGAATTTCAGTTTAGCGCTGGTGCGGTTCGTTGGCTTCTTCCGTTCCGCGGGAAGGTTTGAACTGAGGACTTGAGAGTGAGTTTCGCTGGAAGATGGCGGTCCCGAAGCTGAGCGCGATGGCAGCGCGTGGTCACCGGAGACGTCCGAGAGAGACGTGCACGAGGTGCTCATGAGAAAATCGGGAGAACACACAGGAGAATCCTGGTGTTCCTTTTTATGACAGATAGGCCGACACACCTCCTTGAGGTGGAATGGCCAATGACATTGATGTAAAGTTGGCGGGCAAGCTCTTTCTTTGTTTGGTCTCCTAGCTGAATTTGCATACTTAATGACTATCAGATCGGGTTTCGAGATGGAGTACATTCTTCACAGTATCATTAAACACATAGAAAAATGCATTTGTCAGCTATGTGAAATATCTCAGTGAATAGCTCAAGTCTGGAGCTTTACGGAGAGATCAAACTCGATATATCAGAAATGCGTATACAAGAAGTTATGGTTTACAGACATAATTAAAATGCACACTAGCAAAAATACACTCATTTAAACACTAGGAAAACATGCATATGCCCTAAATACATGATGGATATATTTTGGCATAGTTGTATTTTACATATACAGTCAAAAGTGTATGTTTGTGTGTTTCTGTATGTGTTTGTGTGTGTGTGTGTGTGTGTTGGAATGTGTTCTGGACAGTCTCTGGGGGGTAGTGTTCCTTTGAAGTCACCAAAGTGAGGAAGTTGGAGTTTTCTGTTTACCCTCACAGGTCCACAAACCTGCCGAAAGTCACAGCCGTCCGGAGACGATTTAGTAATTTATAAACAAAGTTCATCAGGTTAAAAGCATTCTGAAAACTCCAAAGTTTATTGACTCTGAACGGATCCATCCAGACGTTACAAGAGATTTATATACCCATATGGAAAAGTTTTGTTAAAAACATATGTGATTCTTATATGTTCCAACAGAATATTATAAGGGACATATATGCTGCAAAAACCGCATATACAAATTGCATAATATTTTTGTATTTTCAATCCTATTTGTCATATATGTCCCACATATAACTAAAGTCTTACAGATTTTCATGATGTAAAAACATAGGAAAATAATGCAAATTTAATAGGCCTATGAATGTCCACCATATCTCTTAAGATGTGTATAAAACATAGTACATCAGTATAAGGCTGTACTTCACTCATGCCCTCGCTCTTATCTTGTCCTAAGTGGAGCCCTACATATATTAATTACAAAATTAACATTTTAATTACAAAACTAATGAATTAGATTAACATTTTAATGTGGGATGACACTTGGTGACTTTAGTCGCATTAGCTATGTGAACACAAAAATCATGGACATGATTCAAATATGTTAAAGGGTCAGGAGAAATAGTCACACTTGGCTCCTTCGCGGTTAAAAATGACTGCCATAGGAAATAAATGGGAAATACGAAAACATGCAAAAACTCTGAGAATGTTTTGGTGGTACAAACTACAAATAAACCACTGTGCAGAAAAAAGTGCACAACAATGAAGGGGTCACGCTCTGAAATATCAAAAGTGCAAAACAGACACATCCACCCCACACTAGTGTGACTATAAAACAGAGCAAGTTTTTACAAATGGGAAATAATCAAGAAAATCAAGAATTCAGCCGCTCTGCAGGAATATGCACTATGCAAAAAGCAGCAAGAAGTTTACACACGCACTCAAATGAACTGGCAGTGTTGGGGAAGCTACTCTGAAACTGTAGTTTGACAAGCTACAAGCTACTCATAAATTAAAGTAGTTAAACTACTGTCAAGCTACCCTTTTGAAAAAGTAGTTAGCTACATTGAAACTACTTTTTTTTTTTTTTTTTTTTTAATGACATAGCTTATTACAAATAACTGGATAACTGTTCATAAAGAATGTTTAAGTAAGATGTTTGGAGTTTAAAACAAAGCAACGCACTACAATTATGATTTCAAAGCGTACTATTTTATTTTGTAAACTATATCAAAAGATACAATACTCAAATGTAGCCTATATCTCACACTGACTCTCTTTGCATGCTTTATATATAATACATTCAGAATTTTAATATAAATTTTGTTTTTCATGCTATGAGTGTTACGGGTGTTGGTAGAGAGATGAGGCTGATACGGATTTCCACAAACACTTAACACTTTTAATGAACAGAAGGCAGAGCAAACCAAACACACACTTAACTCAAACAGAGAACGGACAGGGAGTGTAGGGAGTGAGTGCCATATAAAGGGAGTGATGATGTCCAGGTGCAGGTGATGAGTGATGATGAGGAGCTGACGAGGGAAGTGAGTGCAGGTGACGAAGCAGGAGGATCATGGGAAATGGAGTCCAGGGGAACAAGGGATCTGTAACAATGAGAGGACCGACCACCAATTGCACTCTGCAGTTTCAGAAGTGATTTCTACATATAAATGCAGGATTCATGCTCAAAATTGCTACCATAACCATAACACGGGACAAAAATATGCAATAATAAGAATAAGAATAAGCAATGTAAATGCAGACTAGAAAAATATTAGAATTTTTGTATCAATATTTTTGAAATTCTATTCCAATTATTTGTAAAATTACTTAATCTTAAATGTCTCACTATACATTGCCTTAGTCAAATTTTGTTACACACTTTTAGCAATTTATAACTAAACCATCACTGATTAAACATAGTTACTAGCTTCTTATTGTTCAGTTTATTTAATTGAAGTACCTTACTACACAAAAAATATGGTTTAAATAACGGCTAATATGCCCTTACTAGCCTATTTAAGTTGATCATTAATTACTAGTGTGTATGTGCGTAACATGCATAATTGTGGACCCTTAAAATAAAGTATTAACACATCTCCTTTGAGATCTGCCTCCCTCCCCTTCAGGTACAGTCATTTATGTTCATCTGTTTATATTTATTGAGGTAAGAAGACAAATATCTAAGAAAATGAATGTGTATCATTTCCATCTCTTGTTTCTTGTTTCTTGACAGACCGAAAGGAAAAGGACAGTGATTCCCAAACCACAGAGAAATTAATGACTGTTGATGAGTATCAAGCACAACCTCAACAGAGACTCAGAAGAGGCTGAAAAAATGGAAGAAAACGAAAAATTGAGAAATGATGACAAAAAAGTAAGAAAAATGCACATACTAGTTATTTTACTGTTGTGGTGAATCAGCAGCCAGCTATCAAACTGTTTGGTGGATTACTTTAGTAGTTCTTACTGTCTTTGCACTTCAAACTTTCACATTTTTTGTGAAACTGCTATTGTTTCAATATTATTATTCAACTTGCTATGTTAAGTTAAGACAAAGAATTTAATAATTATTGGTAATTAATTGCATTATCAAGTATATGACAAGAAACCTGAAAGTTTTCCAACCTCTAACATCTGGCATGATGGCTTTGTAAAACGCATCATTAACATTAAATTCATCAGCTTAGATGACCATATGTACACATAGTAAATAGGTGTAAGAGATTGCTTTATCATATTTTATTTTGCTATATTTTTGTTGCTAGAGCTACCAAATCTGTTAAATGAAGTGAAGATGGCCCTGAAGTCTCTGTTTGTCAGCATCAGTCACATAACTTGGAAGATGGGACAGGATTTGCCACAGAGTAATTACAGAGCCCTTCCAACAGAACAGGTAGTGTACTAGTTTATCTAGTCAATGAAGTGCTGAAACCCTGTTGTTGTTGTTGTTGTTGTTGTTATTACTATATTCAATGTGATCCAGTGGGAGTAAGTTTAGGTTAAAGGATTAGTTCAGTTTCAAATGAAAAATATAGCTGCAAGCAGCAATTCGGGGCCAAGCCCCAGAAGGGGCAGTAGCGAAATACGGAGCAGGAAGAGCAAAAACAGCAGAAATTGAATGTACATGCAAAACAGCTGGTTCAGAAGGACAGGTTGAAATGAAATGAAAATCAATAGAAGTTCAGAGAATGAACAGGGAATGAACTAAAAACACTTGTATCTCATTCAAGAGGAATAAAGATTAGTACAATGCTTATTTGGATAAAAAAGGTATCAAAATGACTCATTACACACAATTGTATAAAGGAACCCCACACGGGATTCAAACCCACGACCTCCGAGTCCAGTGTCCATTCCTCATCTCATTGCACCACTGTGCAGGTGAATGTTGGCACACCTGCCGAAGTTCATTAGTTCATGTGAAAATGAACTCAAAATGAAGAATTTTTATAAAACTGCACTGAATGTTATATTTAATAACTACTTTAGATCATTCTGCAGCTCATCATGCTGTAGCGCAATACAGAGCAGGAAGAGGAAAAACAGCAGAAAATGAACAAACATGAAACAGCTGGTTCAGAATTACGGGCGAAAATGAACTCAGAATGTACATAAGCTTAGATGAAAATGAACACAGCATGAAACAAAAAGCATTTATTTCTAATCCAAGAGGCAGTAAAGGAATCAAAACACACTATTTCATAAAACCGCTCCACCTGGGATTCAAACCCACTATCTTGGGGTGCAGAGCTCATCAGGTAACTGGCTTTACACATTGAGCTACTTGAGGATGCACATTCAACAATCTGTGGAAGAGAACTTTTAGTGTAAGAAAGAATTTACAAAAAAGCATTACTTAGCATGCTAACCATATTAGCATGCTAAGCTAACTTAATGCTAATGAAGCTCATGGTTAACTTGATAGCTGAAGAGCCACATTAAAGAGAATGACAACTGGTTAGCATGCTAAGCAATTAGCATGCTAAGCTAACTAGCATAAGACAACAAACACAAGCAAGGTCACATTCAGAGATGAATATCTTGGGAATGGTAGCGAATATCAAAAATCCATTCAGTCATTTCTGTGCGGCTCAGACCAAAGATCACCTGATCAAAGTTTGGACAAAATTGGACAAATTTTGAAGGAGGAGTAGCGAAAAAACGGAATACTGTACTTTTCAAAATGGCCACTACTGTACTGGGTGGAGACTTAATGTAAGATATTGAATGTGATCAGTATGAAGAGAGGAATCAGTTGTATTGACATTCATTTTTCTGGAACAAAGGGTTCAAAAGTTATAACCTTTACAAAAGTGAATATTTGAACTGGTGGTGGCGCTATAGACTTAGTCCTAGATACTCCAAAGTTGGTCAAATTACTTTTAATTACTATCACTACAAGCATGCCAAATTTGATAATTTTCCTTCTTATGGTTCATTGATTACCATACAGGGGGAAGAAGAATAACTACGAATTTGGACATAAAGGAATTGCATGTGATAGCTTCAGATTAGACCAGTTTTAGGCAGAATGCCTAGAACAGACACAAGTTCTGCATCTTTTCCTGCCACAGTACCTCATGCGGTCTGGGCATGTGTCACACTGAGTTTCGAACCCACGATGCAGAGCATTCGGGATCCGTGGCGTAACACATTGAGCTAATCAGCCATGCAAGTTCATCAGTATGCTAAGCAGAGGTTTCAGTGTGAGAAAGAGTTCACAAAAAAAAAAGCTTCATAGCATGTTAACCATATTAGTATGCAAAGTTATTTAATGCCAACTAAGTTTTGGTTAACCTGTTGACTGAAGACCACATTAGAAAGAATAGCAATAGTTTAGCATGCTAAGCAATTACTGTGCTAAGCTAACTAGCATAAGACAACAAACACAAGCAAGGTCACATTCAGAGATGAATATCTCGGAAATGGTAGTGAATATCAAAAATCTGTTCAGTCATTTCTGTGCGGCTCGGTCCAAAGATCATCTGAGCTGATTTTGGACAAAATTGACCAAATTTTGTAGGAGGAGTAGCGAAAAAACTGTTTTTGATTTAATTCAATATGGCAGACAGGTACATTTAAGGAAAATGACAAATGACACATTGTCGGAATCGGCATAAACCAGGGAATAAAATGACATAAAGCAGACAAATTTTGGATAATGTTTTCGAAAGTTATAAGCAATTTTGCAAAAATCATTATATCTGTGGAACACTAGGTGGCGCTGTGCTGAAACTTCTCATGTACCTTCAGGACACTCTGATGGTCATATGTACCAAATTTTGTGATGATATGTCAAATTGTTTAAAAGTTATTGCAATTTATGACAAAATTCAAAATGGCGGACACGTGGTTCATCCGATGTTGACGAATTTGATATCCTCGGATTCGGCATGGCACAGGGAATCCATAGACACCAAGATCTTGATTTTCTAATAAAGTGTTCAAAAGTTATTGGCCAAAATAGCCATTTTTCAGATCTCATGACCTGTAGGTGGCGCTGTTCCCAAATTTGGCATGGAACCTCAGATCATGGTCTTGATCAAGTGTACCAATTTTAGTTTTGATTGCTCAAAGTTTGGCCGAGATACAGCCTCTATAGCAATTTTGGGTCAACCTCGTTAACTTCGTGACATCATAACTTTTGAACAAAGATGAATAAAAAAAATCTGTTCAGTCATTTCTGTGCGGCTCAGACCAAAGATCACCTGATCAAAGTTTGGACAAAATTGGACAAATTTTGAAGGAGGAGTAGCGAAAAAACGGAATACTGTACTTTTCAAAATGGCCACTACTGTACTGGGTGGAGACTTAATGTAAGATATTGAATGTGATCAGTATGAAGAGAGGAATCAGTTGTATTGACATTCATTTTTCTGGAACAAAGGGTTCAAAAGTTATAACCTTTACAAAAGTGAATATTTGAACTGGTGGTGGCGCTATAGACTTAGTCCTAGATACTCCAAAGTTGGTCAAATTACTTTTAATTACTATCACTACAAGCATGCCAAATTTGATAATTTTCCTTCTTATGGTTCATTGATTACCATACAGGGGGAAGAAGAATAACTACTAATTTGGACATAAAGGAATTACATGTGATAGCTTCAGATTAGACCAGTTTTAGGCAGAATGCCTAGAACAGACACAAGTTCTGCATCTTTTCCTGCCACAGTACCTCATGCGGTCTGGGCATGTGTCACACTGAGTTTCGAACCCACGATGCAGAGCATTCGGGATCCGTGGCGTAACACATTGAGCTAATCAGCCATGCAAGTTCATCAGTATGCTAAGCAGAGGTTTCAGTGTGAGAAAGAGTTCACAAAAAAAAGCTTCATAGCATGTTAACCATATTAGTATGCAAAGTTATTTAATGCCAACTAAGTTTTGGTTAACCTGTTGACTGAAGACCACATTAGAAAGAATAGCAATAGTTTAGCATGCTAAGCAATTACTGTGCTAAGCTAACTAGCATAAGACAACAAACACAAGCAAGGTCACATTCAGAGATGAATATCTCGGAAATGGTAGTGAATATCAAAAATCTGTTCAGTCATTTCTGTGCGGCTCGGTCCAAAGATCATCTGAGCTGATTTTGGACAAAATTGACCAAATTTTGTAGGAGGAGTAGCGAAAAAACTGTTTTTCATTTACTTCAATACGGCAGACAGGTACATTTAAGGAAAATGACAAATGATACATTGTCGGAATCGGCATAAGCCAGGGAATAAAATGACATGAAGCATACACATTTTGGAAAGTGTTTTCAAAAGTTATAAGCGTTTTTGAAATAATCATTACATCTGTGGAACAGTAGGTGGCACTGTGCTGAAACTTCTCATGTACCTTCAGGACACTCTGATGGTCATATGTACCAAATTTTGTGATGATATGTCAAATTGTTTAAAAGATATCGCAATTTATGACAAAATTCAAAATGGCGGACACGTGATTCATCCAATATTGACAGAATCGGTATCGTCGGATTCGGCATGATCCAAGGAATCCATAGACACCAAGATCTTGATTCTGACAAACTGTTCAAAAGTTATTGGCCAAAATAGCCATTTTTCATATCTCATGACCTGTAGGTGGCGCTGTTCCCAAGTTTGGCCGAGATACAGCCTCTATACTAATTTTGGGTCGACCTCGTTAACTTCGTGACATCATAACCTTTGAACAAAGATGAATAAAAAAAATCTGTTCAGTCATTTCTGTGCGGCTCAGTCCAAAGATAATCTGATCAAAGATTGGACAAAATTGGACAAATTTTGAAGGAGGAGAAGCGAAAAAAACAAATACTGTACTTTTCAAAATGGCCGCTACTGTAATGGGTGGAGACTTCATGTAAGAAGTTGAATAGCATCAGCATGAAGAGACGAATCAGATGAACTAAATTTAATTTTTCTATGACAAACAGTTCAAATGTTAAAACCGTTAGAATGTTGAAATTTTGAACTGGTGGTGGCGCTATAGAGTTGGTTCTAGAGACTCCAAATTTGGTCCAATCACTATTCATGAGCATCTCTACAACTGTGCCAAATTTCATAATTTTCTCATGTTCCGTTGATAGGGCTGCCATAGACTCCCATTCGGGAGGAAGAATAATAATAATAAAAGGGAAAACGTACAATTACAATAGGGGCTACAGCCCCTTCGGGGCTTGGCCCCTAATTAGCCTAAGCTTTATTAACCCTCAAGCTGTCCTAGGTGTATATGACTTTCTTTTTTCTGATGAACACAATCTGAGAAATATTAATAAATATTCTGATGCATCCAAGCTTTATAATGGCAGTGAACGGGATCAATGAGTATAAGGCTGAAGAAAGTGCCTCTATCCATCATAAACGTACTCCACGTGGCTCCAGGGAGCTTAATAAAGGCCTTCTGAATCGAAGTGATGCATTTGTGTTAAAAAATTTAACAATATTTAACAAGTTATGCAGTAAAATATTTAGCTTCCGCCAGACCGCAATCCATATTCAAGTTACGAAGAAAGTGTAAATTGGCATCACGTCAGTTACATTTTTTTCCGTAAGTTTATTAGGGAAGGTGTAGGACATAGTGTAAGCTTTGTGAACTGCAAGAGTTTTACACTTTCTTCGTAACTTGAATATGGATGGCAGTCTGGTGGAAGCTAGATATTTTACTTCATAACTTGTTTAAATATGAATATTTTTTTTACACAAACGCATCGCTTCGCTTCAGAAGGCCTTTATTAGGCCCCCAGAGCTGTGTGGAGTATGTTTATAATAGATGAATATGGATGGAGGCACTTTCTTCAGCCTTATACTCATTGATCACTATCACTGCCATGCCATTATAAAGCTTGGATGTGTCAGGATATCGATTAATATTTCTCCAATTGTGTTCATCAGAAAGAAGAAAGTCATATACACCTAGGATGGCTTGAGGGTGAGTAAAGCTTGGGATAATTTTCATTTCAAAGTGAAATAATCCTTCTAAGTTTCTTGCTCCGTGCCACAATAGTAGCAATTCCTGTCAAACTCACAACTTTCTGGTTCCATTTGGAAGTCCAGATCCCCAAACATGCTGCTGTTGATTTGTCTAACTTGATATGTAGTTATGGACTGTGGGCCACTTTGCTTCCTAATATCATCAATGTTTTGCCTTTTATTTGTTTGTCTCACAGGAGCAACGTTGCAGAAAGTGTCCTCATGTGGTGCCTGCCAGCATTGGTACAGCAATTAATGCCAAACTTACTGAAATTAGAGGGAAGAATACACAAAAACATCTGAAAACCTTAATGGTCTTTGATGATTGATAGCCGTGACAATGTGTTCAAGGTATTTTGTTGTTGTTGTTGGAGTGTGTTTGTGTGTGTGTTACAATACAGACGGCACGGAGGCAGATGTAAAAGCAAGTATGGCAGTTTTATTGATATCAGCAGAGATCAGGTGAGTAAATGGTAAATGGAGAGTTTGATGAGATGATAGGAGAATGATACTGTCCTTTGTGGTTTGTAGATGGAGTTCTTGGAAGATGATCCAGATGACTGAAGACGGGGAACACTCACACACACGGAGAAGCACACAGGAGGATGACTGGAGACACTAGAGACACTGGAGACGTTGGAAGCAGGTAAGTAGCAGATAGGAGTCCTTGAGGTAAGTATACATTAGTCTGTGATACGTACGAGACCGGACAATGACTGTGTGTGTGAGTGTGGCAGATATAGTGCTGGTGATTGCTGTGATGATGACGTGCAGGTGGCGGTGATTAGAACTCCGGTGATTGGGTGCGTGGGTATTGCAGGGAGGTGGAACCTGACGTGTCTGTGACAGCACCCCCCCTCCCACGGCCCGCTCCTGAGGGCCGAAGACCCCGACCTCGTGGTGGCCGATCTCGAGGGCATGGGGGCAGGTCTGTCCGGGTGGCTGGTGTGGAAGGCTTGTAGCAGGTTGGGGTCAAGGATGTCGTTTCTCGGGACCCACGACCGCTCCTCTGGCCCGTAGCCCTCCCAGTCGACGAGGTATTCCAGGAGACCACCACGGCGCCGGGAGTCCAGAATTTCACGAACCTCGTATGCAGCTCCATCCTCCAGAAGAAGTGGAAGGGGGGGCTCGGCGGCTGCCACGTCAGGTTCTGTGGAAGGAGAGACAGAAGGGTGGTGAGGTTTTAGCAGGGAAACATGGAAAGTGGGATGAATTTTGTATTGTGGAGGGAGCTGGAGACGATACGTGACGGGGTTGATCTGCTTGATGATGGTGAACGGGCCAATGAAGCGGGGACTCAGCTTTCTGCATGGCAGACGCAGTCTGATGTCCCTGGTCGACAGCCAGACCTTCTGCCCTGGCTGGTAGTTGGGAGCGTTGGAGCGACGAAGGTCGGCTGTCATCCTGCGTCTGCGCAGGGCCCTCTGCAGCTGATGGTGGGCTGAGTCCCATACCCTCTCGCTCTCCCGGAACCAGTAGTCGACAGCCGGAACGTTGGAGGGTTCCCCGTCCCAGGGGAACAGTGGGGGTTGGTAACCAAGTACGCATTGAAAGGGTGTTAATCCGGTGGAAGGCTGATTGAGGGAGTTCTGGGCGTACTCGGCCCAACCCAGGTACTGGTTCCAGGAGTCCTGGTGGCCATGGCAGAAGGTACGCAGGAAGCGGCCGATCTCCTGGATCTTCCGTTCCGTCTGCCCGTTCGTCTGAGGGTGGTATCCGGAAGACAGACTTACGGTCACACCCAGGAGGGACAGGAAGGCTTTCCAGACTCGGGAGATGAACTGGGGCCCTCTGTCAGATACAATGTCCTCGGGAATTCCATAGTAACGAAAGATGTAGTTGAACATTAGTTCTGCAGTGGTTAGAGCGGTAGGTAGACCTTGAAGAGGAATTAGCAACCCGGGTGGAGGCATTGGAGGAGGGCAGAGTTTCCTCGGACCACTGGATGGGACTCACGAAGAGGGATTCTGGAAGAATGGGTTCTGGAGTTTCATTTTTCTCATCAGGAGCATGGAGATGGGATAAGGCATCAGCCTTGAGATTCTTGGAGCTAGAACGATAGGAGATAGTGAAGTCAAATCTTGATAAGAACATAGCCCAGCGAGCTTGACGAGGGTTCAATCTTTTAGCAGCCTTGAGATACTCCAAGTTTTTATGGTCGGTTAGCACTTGGAAAGGGTGTTTGGCTCCCTCCAGCCAATGCCTCCATTCCTCCAATGCGAGCTTGACGGCCAGGAGCTCACGGTCACCGATGTCGCAGTTGACCTCCGCCGGGTTGAGCTTACGGGAGAAGAAGGCGCATGGATGGAGTCTACTTGGTTGCCCCTGCTGCTGGGAGAGGACCTCTCCAACTCCTGTGGTGGATGCGTCCACTTCCACGACGAAAGGAAGGTCAGGGTTAGGGTGGACGAGGAGGGGAGCGATGGTGAAGGCGTGTTTGAGGGCTTCGAAGGCTTTGTGTGGCATCTTCGGACCAGGACAGAGACTTGGGCTGATGTCGAAGGAGGTTGGTTAGTGGACAGACGATGGAACTGTAGCCTTTGATGAATCGGCGGTAGAAATTGGCGAAGCCTAGGAAGCGTTGGAGTTCTTTTATGGTTGTAGGTGTGGGCCAGGACCTGATGGCATCTACCTTCCCCTCGTCCATCCGGATGCCACTGTGATCAATGAAGTATCCCAAGAAGTGGACAGATGACTGGTGGAAGGAGCATTTTTCCGCCTTGAGAAACAGTTGGAACTGCCGTAAGCGCTTGAGGACCTCCGCAACGTGGTGGCGATGTTCGGCCATGCTCCGGGAGTAAATGAGGATGTCGTCGATATACACCAACACGAACTTGTGGAGAAACTCCCGGCGCCTCATGAATGAAATCCTGGAATACGGAGGGGGCGTTGACTAGTCCATAGGGCATGACCAGGTATTCGTAATGGCCGGTGGCGGTCACTCGTCCTCCTCGCGTATCCGGATGAGGTTGTACGCGCTGCGGAGGTCCAGCTTAGTGAACACAGTGGCACCACGGAGATGTTCCAGGGCCGCTGGGACGAGGGGAAGTGGATAACGGAACTTGATGGTTATTTTGTTGAGAGACCGGTAATCAATACAGGGCCGCAAGCCTCCGTCCTTTTTGGCCACGAAGAAGAAGCTGGAAGCAGCAGGGGAAGTAGACGGGTGGATGTATCCTTGATTAAGGGATCTCTTCAATATATTCCTCCATGGCCTTCTCCTCCGGCGCTGAAAGGGGGTAGATCCTTCCCCGTGGCACTGGCTCACCCGGTAGCAGATCGATGGCACAGTCCCATGGCCGGTGTGGAGGTAGTTTGGAGGCACGTTGCGGGCAGAAGACGTCGCTGAAGGGGGCGTAACAGGATGGGATGTCGATGGATCATTTCTCAATGGGGCTCTCGATGGAGGTAGCGCAGACAGTGATATCTTTTGGACGTGGAGAAGGAGGAACAGGAAACTCGGAGAAACAGTTGGAGAAGCAGTTTTCGCCCCACTTCAGGATCTCGGCCGTGCGCCAGGAGATGGTGGGGCTGTGTTGTTCGAGCCACGGGCGCCCTAGAACAACGTCAGCGGTGGATTCCTCCAGAACCAGCAGGTGAATATCCTCGACGTGTAGGATCCCTACACGGAGTTGTAGCGGTCCCACACAGCGACTGATCTTCTTGCGGCCTAGGGGCTTTCCGGTGATGGAATGGACTTGGTAGATGGACGGCGAGGGCGAGGTTTTGAGCTTGAGTTGACGGCAGAGGGCACCGGAGATGAAGTTCCCGGCTGACCCTGAATCGAGGAGCGCGACAACTGGAACAGATACATTTACAGCAGTAAGGTTTACAACAGTGGTGAGTGGTTTCATCTTTTTTATGGAGGGAATGATGGCACTCACCAGAGGTCTTGGAGGACGGATTGGGCATGCAGAGAGCACATGCCCAGGAGAACCACAGTAGAGGCATAAATTCAGGGTCAGCTTTCGTTGACTTTCGGTAGGGGAGAGACGAGAGTTGTCAATTTGCATGGGTTCGCTGGCTGGTTCTGGGGAGCTGACGGGTTCGGACCGACGGAGGAGGGAGTGTGGAAGTGGCTGGCCCTGGTGTTCTTCGAGACACGACTGCATACGAGTGCCTACGCGGATGGCGAGTTGGATGAAGCGTTCGAGGCCGATGGTGTCCTCGTATGCAGCGAGATGTAATCGCAACTTCGGCTCCAACCCCTGGTGGAAAGAGGTGATGAGGGCTTGTTCATTCCATCCGCTGCTGGAAGCCAGAGTACGGAACTGCAAGGCATAATCACTCACAGAGTTAGATCCTTGTTTCAAATTATAGAGTTTCTCACCGACTGATGAATCCGAGAGGGGTTTTCCAAAGACTTCGCGGAAATGAGAGACGAAGGCTGGATAGGATTTCACCACGGAGCCTTTCTGAATCCAGAGTGCGTCCGCCCAGCGGAGAGCTTGGGTCTGGTTGGCTCATGCTAATATCCTGTCGTTTTGAAGGTCCGGTCTTCTGTTACAATACAGACGGCACGGAGGCAGATGTAAAAGCAAGTATGGCAGTTTTATTGATATCAGCAGAGATCAGGTGAGTAAATGGTAAATGGAGAGTTTGATGAGATGATAGTAGAATGATACTGTCCTTTGTGGTTTGTAGATGGAGTTCTTGGAAGATGATCCAGATGACTGAAGACGGGGAACACTCACACACACGGAGAAGCACACAGGAGGATGACTGGAGACACTGGAGACACTGGAGACGTTGGAAGCAGGTAAGTAGCAGATAGGAGTCCTTGAGGTAAGTATACATTAGTCTGTGATACGTACGAGACCGGACCATGACTGTGTGTGTGAGTGTGGCAGATATAGTGCTGGTGATTGCTGTGATGATGACGTGCAGGTGGCGGTGATTAGAACTCCGGTGATTGGGTGCGTGGGTATTGCAGGGAGGTGGAACCTGACGTGTCTGTGACACAAACATTGTTAAAACCCTTTCTAAAGATCTGCAAATCTTATTTGGATTTTTTTTTTTTTAACAACAAATCCAGTTGTAGCCTATATAAATATTAATTACATTAAATATTATAACAAGTACAGAAGTAATTACTCTATGAATTCTCTAAAATACTCTAAAATTGAAAAGACATTTAAAAATTCAAAACAATGTGTGAAAAGAAGCAATGCTAAATGTGAGGTTCTGAGGTAAATATTAAAACAGGGCCTTTGGCACTCGGGATCAGCATTCATGCATGTCCAGATCACACACTGGAATTCAGTTCTTCCAGAGACTTCCGGTTCAACGCTGCTCAACGCTGTTGCCTGCTGTCTGACCTACGCTCGGAGCTTCGTGGAGTTTATCCTAAATCCTTCTCTTTATTCCTATTCACATAATATAACTTTCTTATTTTTCACTAGATTACTTAACCTTGTCGATTTAATGACGGATTTATCCGATGTATGTTATTCTGATCTGTCCTCGCCAGATCGGGAAGCTGTGGAGACGTTGCTGCCCGGCATTCATCGATCCACCGCGAGGTACAGCGTCCCGCACATCACCCTTGCCCCAGGCACCGGGAAGCGACCGAGACATCCAGCCAGCGAGTCCCGTGTGCGTTGCAGTTTTTCGGACGGCGTTCATCAAACACACGGTCAGTCATGTCCGACGATTATCATGTGTATTAAATGCAACATGTACAGCTTAGCTCTTTCTGTCAGCAGTGAGACTTACACATGTGATAAATGCAGGGATATTGTCAGGCTGACAGAGAGAATCTCAGAATTAGAGACACGCATCCAAACTTTAATTGAGGATAGTGAGAATGAAAGGGCCTTAGATACTGCTTTGGATGCGACTAGCCTAGTAAACACTGCACATTCGGTTCCGGTTGTAGAAGCCACGCAGCAGGCTAACTGGGTGACTGTGAGGCGGCATAATGGCAAGAACAAACACCACTCTTCCGTTCCGATTAGAACATCAAACAGGTTCTCCCCACTCAGTGACGCACCCACTGAGAATCCTGTTGAAAGTGCCCTAGTTATTGGCGATTCTATTACACGGAACGTGAAAATAGAGACACCAGCCACCATAGTCACATGTTTGCTGGGGGCCAGAGCACCTGACATCAAAGCAAATTTAAAAGTGCTGGCTAATGCTAAACGTAAATATTCTAAAATCATTATCCACGTCGGAACAAATGATGTTCGACTTCGCCAGTCGGAGATCACTAAAATTAACATTAAAGAGGTGTGTGAACTCGCAAATTCAATGTCAGCAGAAGTAATTTGTTCTGGCCCTCTTCCTGTTCGTCGGAGTGATGAGATAGTTAGCAGGTTATCATCACTCAATGGCTGGCTGTCTAAGTGGTGTCCGCAGAATAATATAGGTTTCATAGACAATTGGAAAAGCTTTTGGGGCAGACCTGATCTGGTATTCATCCCTCCCGGGATGGTGCTGCTCTTCTATCTAGAAATTTGGCAAATAGTCTTAGAGCTGAAACATGACAAACCAGGGCCCAGATCAGGACGCAGACAAACTGGCTAAACCGACCGTCTGCTAGCCGCCTCACGTCACAGAACTCAAATAATTCACAGCACATAGAAACTCTTTCACCTAGATATTATCACATAGAGACTGTGTATGTACCTCGAACTAGTAAATACAAAAAACTTCCGAAACCTTTTAAGGGTAAAAATTTAATTGATGTTCAAAAAATGAAAATCACAGATAAATCAGATAAACAAATGATAAAGCTTGGGTTACTGAATATTAGATCTATTTCTTCAAAAGCACTTATTGTAAATGAAATTATCACAGACAATAAACTAGACTTGCTGTGTTTGACAGAAACCTGGCTAAAACCAGACGATTACATTACTTTAAATGAATCTAGTCCTCAAGGTTATGATTATCGACACAATCCTCGACAGAAAGGCAAAGGGGGAGGTGTTGCTGTAATTTATAGTAATATATTCAGAACAATTCAAAAGAATTTCAAATATAATTCCTTTGAAGTGATGGTGCTTTATGTAACATTATGTAAGTTGACATTTGTGTTGGCTACTGTATACAGGCCACCAGGGCACCATACTGACTTTATCAAAGAATTTGCTGATTTTCTATCAGAGTTAGTACTGGCTGTGGATAAAGTCCTTGTTGTTGGTGATTTTAATATCCATGTAGATAATAATAAAGACGCATTTGGATTGGCATTTGCAGACATTTTAAACTCTATTGGAGTTAGACAACACGTGTCAGGACCCACTCATTGTCGTAATCATACCTTAGATCTAATACTGTCGCATGGAATTGATATTGATGCTGTTGAAATTCTACAGCTGAGCGATGATATATCAGATCATTATTTAGTCTCGTGTATAATACAATTAGCCAAGGCTACAAAACCACCACCCAGCCATAAATATTGTAGAACCATCACGTCTACCACTAAAGATTGCTTTATAAATAATCTCCCCAAGCAGTTTCATCGCCTTAGTATACCTGACAACTTAGAAGAACTCGATGTTGCAACAGAAACTATTGGCTCTCTCTTCTCCAGCACATTAGATGCAGTCGCTCCTTTACGTCTAAAGAAGATTAATGAAAACTAATCCAACGCCGTGGTATGATGAGCACACTCGGGCTCTAAAATGAGCTGTTAGAAAAGCTGAACGTAGTTGGAAGAAAACAAAACTAGAAGTTTTTCGCCTTTCGTGGAAAGAAAAAATGATTGAGTACAGAACGGCTATAAGAAATGCTAGATCTACTTATTTTTCAAATCTCTTAATAGAAAACAAACATAATCCTAGGTATTTATTTGACACTGTGGCTAAATTAACTAGAAACAGAGATTCAACTGCTGACGTTTCCATAGAGCACAGCAGTAATGACTTTATGAACTTCTTTACATGCAACCGTCTACAGTTTCGCTTCAGACAGTGCACTGTAGTGTCCCTGAGGTAAAACTAGAATCATTCGCTGCTATAGGAGAGGAAGAATTATCTAAACTTATCAAATCATCAAAATCAACGACATGTATGCTAGACCCAATGCCCACTAAACTACTGAAAGAAATGCTTCCAGAGGTCGTAGGTTCACTTCTTGATATAATTAATTCATCCTTAACACTAGGATACGTGCCAAAAACCTTTAAGCAGGCTATTATTAAACCTCTTATTAAAAAACCTCAACTAGATCCGAGAGATTTAGTAAATTACAGGCCAATATCGAATCTACCTTTTCTGTCAAAGATACTAGAAAAGGCAGTTTCAACACAACTGTGCTCCTTTTTAGAAAGAAATGGAATCTGTGAGGATTTCCTGTCAGGATTTAGACCATACCATAGTACTGAGACTGCTCTCATTAGAGTTACAAACGATCTACTCCTATCATCCGATCGTGGCTGTATTTCTCTATTAGTGTTATTAGATCTCAGTGCTGCTTTTGACACCATCGATCATACCATTCTTTTAAAAAGACTTGAAAACTATATTGGCATATACTGGCTATACTGACGAAACCTACAAATTCACAAAACTAACAGAATGCATAGCTGACATTAAAAAATGGATGACAAGAAATTTCTTATTATTAAATTCAGAAAAAACTGATATACTAATCTTTGGACCAAAAACTTCCTCACGAAAAAACCTTGAATACTCTCTAACACTTGACGGGTGCTCCATTAAATCTTCGTCCTCAGTTAGGAACTTGGGTGTGCTCTTTGATACCAATCTTTCATTTGAAAGTCATGTTTCTAGTATCTGTAAAACCGCCTTCTTCCATCTAAAAAATATATCTAAATTACGACATATGCTCTCAATGACAAATGCAGAACAGTTGGTTCATGCATTCATGACCTCAAGACTAGATTATTGTAATGCTCTACTGGGTGGTTGTTCTGCTTGGCTTTTAAACAGACTACAGTTGGTCCAAAATGCGGCAGCTAGAGTTCTTACTAGAACCAGAAAGTATGACCATATTAGCCCAGTTCTGTCAACATTACATTGGCTCCCTATTAAACATCGTATAGATTTTAAAATCTTGCTACTTACTTATAAAGCTCTAAATGGTTTAGCTCCCCAGTACCTAAGTGAGCTCTTAATGCATTATAGTCCTTCACGTTTATTGCGATCTCAGAATTCAGGCCAGTTGATAATACCCAGAATATCAAAATCAACTGAAGGCGGCAGATCCTTTTCCTATTTAGCACCTAAACTCTGGAACAATCTTCCTAGCATTGTTCGGGAAGCAGACACACTCTGTCAGTTTAAATCTAGACTAAAAACACATCTCTTTGCTCTTTTTTCCCAGTGCTAGCACGCTGGGTTTTTCTCCTAGGGGGTTTTTTCCACCCCTGGGAGTCAGCCGACATTGGCTTAATGTAGCGCCATCTTGTATATGTTACATATTACCACGCTTGTTTGTACAGCTTATTTTTAACCACTTCCCTTTTTTCTGTGCTTCTAATATGTAAAGCTGCTTTGAAACAATTACCAATTGTAAAAGCGCTATATAAATAAACTTGACTTGACTTGACTTGACTTGACACTGCCAGAGCTATCCAAGACTTCAGCTCTCACATCCAATCTGAAACAGACAGTGACTTTATAAGATGATGAGAATAATGTGGAAACATCACAAGAGCAAAACAGAACCAAATTATGACATTGGTGATGATAATAAAAAATAACGTCATCTTGTAAAGTAGCTGTCTATTTTTTTCTGTGTATTTTTGCTGTATTACCTGACAGAAATAAATTTTATTATTATTATCATAATTATTTTATTTGACTGCTTTTTAAATTGTTTTAAATCAGATACATAAAGTTTTTTGAGTATGTGTTATTTTTGACACATTTCAGGGTTTTGTGCTGCAATATCCTGCCTTGTCAAACTTTGAATATAACGAAACTGAATTATAATTTCATAATTATAATATTTTAAACAAAAAATAACGTTCTTTAAGTAGCTGCTGGCATGTCCAAGAAGACTGTCATCAAAACAAAGCTCCAAAGATTTATATTCCAAAGGAATATTGTATTACCTTTTCGAAATAATCTATAAAACAGTTATGATTTGAGGAGCGTGTACTAATATTTTCAGTTCCATTCGCTTGTGCGTTGTCTCAAGGACACGCCCACAATAGAAGGATATCATGAATATTCGCGTAAGCGCCACCCAGTGGAACAGAATATTTCAGGAACCGAATATATTGTAACACCGGCGTTGGGTAGTGCAGAAGCTTTGAATTAGTTGCCGGCTGGTGAAACGCGCTGTTCTGAGCAGCTCTCTTCTTTGGAGACTTTGGCAAATAGTTCACGGAGTGTTTCGGAGTTCTGGATGTGACGGCTGTTGGGTGAGAAGTATCAGCTGTGCGGCTCATGGATGAAGATGGTCAGCGACTGTTAGATGGAAAATCAGCCCCGGTAAAAAGATCAGTTCTCAACTTCTTCTTTTCAGCATAACCCAAACAACTTTTCAGCCGTGGTCAAAGTATCGGTTCTTCAACAACTAGCTGTTTGGACAGCATAAAGGAGAAAGTTAGCTCCATCCTCAGATGCGGTCCTCCAATGAGACGTTGCTACGGAGCTTAGACACGCCCCGTCTATTGTCCATTGATTGCATCACGTAATGTCTGCGGAACAGTCCTGTTTTATTAGTAACTTTATAAAGTTTCCTAATATCTCCCTGATACCGAATTTCAATGTTTCATGCACACAGAATTAAAGAGAATAATAAATCCTGTAATTAGAACTCAAACATGACACACTTCTTACACACATATTACTAGACTGACCTAATAAAACAATGATTACAAGAGAAAGAAAATGCAAAAGGGAATACAAACATATAATGCATCGAATTCAACATGTTAGTCATCACATCATAGCATGTGTTATTCTGAATATAGTTTATAATGATGTTTCAATGATTGTCCATTTGAGATTGAGTCTATAAGAATAGAATCATTGGAACAGTGACTGGAGTCACTTGTGACCGGGTCAAAAAGGATTGTTCAACACAAAGGAGGTTTTGGTCTTAGATCCGTTGATTAGTGTTTACTGTTCTGTTGATAATACAAGAGGGCTTTGTGAGAGAATCGATAGATTTAATGTGGTCAGACCCCACGTGATAGGTTTTGATTAGTTTATTTCAGATGGGCTGAGAGGTACTCAAGACAGAGTTCTTTGTTAAAAAAAGTCACGTCATCATTCCTGTCAAGGCTGGGGGTCTTGGGGTCAGGAAATGGCTCTTTTGGTCAAATTAAGCTTTGTTAGGTCATGTTCCTTTTTGATGAAGTCATAGGTAAGTTCTGTTGAGCGATGCCCTACAACTGTGATACATTTTTTCCAAAATTCTTTGAATATAAAGCTAACAAGAATAGCACTTGAAACAGAAATCTTTTGTAACATTGTCCTTGCTATAACTTTTGATCAGTTTAATGTATCTTTGCTGAATAAAAAAAAAAACTGTAGCTCAGTGGTCATCACATGCTGGCTATTTTTCTTTAAACCTGTAAAGGTTCATGCAGTAAACTTACCTGCTTTGGGGTAAGTGGCGATTAAAATGTCATCAGGTCTTGCTTGAAAGTTTTTCACCTTTTCCCAGTTGTCAGTGAAGTAGTGGATCATAGAAACACCCTCAAAATCAAACAACTCGGGTCGATGAGATAGCTTCATCTGTAGAATTGGAAAGTGTCAGTTTAATAATGAAGCTGAAGCTTCATTGCATGGTCATTATTAGATAATCATCACAGGCCATAAACAGTCAATGTCAAAACCTGTTAACAAGCAAGAATTCAGTTACAAATCAATGAATAGATTAATACATATGGAGAAAAACATTCATGCATTTCATTGTTCTAACTTACCATAAGGGTACATGAATAATAATGTATTATTACTTCAACATGAACTAAATAGTGGTGGATGCATGAACTAATCAAGAATTAATGAAGAGCTAACCTTAACTACGATCTGAGTAATGTAGATTTATGCATAATTAATGGGAACCGTAACTACATTGTTAGTACTTGTTTGTACATTTCCCATAATCCATTGTCCAGGCTCATCATGCTTGATTACATTCAGCTATTGCTCATTAGCTTGCTAGTCTCTGCATTTATAAGCCTGGTTTATTCTGTCATTCATTGTGAAGTCTTGTATGTGTCAGCACTGCATTTCTGAGTGCTCATTTTGGTTTCCTGTTCTTTGGTTTGCCTCTATTTTGGATTTACTCTGTTTGACTGTCTCTCCTGGGTTTCCCTTTGTTCCTGTGCCCTGTTAACGTGTAGACTGTTTACCCTGTTTATGACCTTTTGCCTGTTTTTAGATAACGTCTTTGGATTACCCTTCAATAAACTACTGCATTTGGATCCTCAGTCTTGCATCTCTGAGCAGTTGCATAACAGATAGTTAATAAATTAGTAACATTTAGGGGAAAACTAAACCAATCAGGCTCTATAAGAATAAATGAGAAGGATTCTGACTCTGAGCAGTTGCATAACAGATAGTTAATGAATTAGTAACATTTAGGGGAAAACTAAACCAATCAGGCTCTATAAGAATAAACGAGAAGGATTCTGACTTTGAATTAAACTTGAATAATTTAATATTGCAATAATGTCAAATTTTGTCATCTGCAGCTTCGTCATAAACATCATTGGATGGTACATTAGTTTGCCATTATTTACATGGATCTTTATCAAATGTAGAAAATGTTAAATACACTAAACATCACCAATAATATGACAGTCTGATTTGTATGATTATTTCCCTTCAAACTCACCCTCCTGTGGCTTATACTTTGCTATACAAAAGCTAAAAATTAAAATGTAAAATGTAAAACATAGAAATAAAAAAGTAAATAAATACATAAATAAAATGGGTTGCAATTTCCCAAAAGAAATAGGCTAACCAAACAGGACCCATACACTACAGTTAGAGGAATGTTTACTTGGTATCACTTACAGTTCACTTTCCATCCAGATGCAGAAGGTGAATCATACTGTATCTTTGCTTTGTGACTTCTTGAAAAGCCACCAAATGTCCCTACTTGACATCACTTACCTGGGCTGAATACTGTGTGGCAGTGCATGTGAATTTGATTGTAAGTTTGAAAGATGTATCATCTTTCAAACATTTTAAAGATCACAGCATTGATCACACTTGGGAAGCATTATCATCACATTTTTTCCTTGCATTCTGCAGATATCTTACTTCTTTTGGGCCTTTCTCTATACTCTGATCTTAACAAACTTCATCTGTTAGATACAATATTTGGATTTTATTATAAACTAGTGAATAAGATAGATATTATGCTATATAAGTCATTTATATGCTATTACAATTTTCATACTTGATTCATTTGTCTTATAATTTTCCATTTTATTTAATAAAATTTATTCCTTTTATATCTAGGCTTCAAGCTCATCTGCCTGGATCACACTGCATCAATCATTGATAAAATAATTTCAATCATGACAACTCTCGGAGTGAATTAAATTCAACCAGCATTTATTGGCATGGGGTATGAAGTATACATGGCTTGATTATGGCGTACGAGATCTGCTACGCTGCTGCTGTTGCTGCTGCTGTTGCTGCTGCTGCTACTGCTGCTGCTGCTGCTGTTGCTGCTGAGCAAATACAAATTGTTTAGCTTAGTCAAATAAAACAACAAGGAAAAAGCTGCTGCAAGAATGGTAGAACCCCCGTAGCAGATCTCTACAGGTGGCGCTGGGGAGGAGGAGGGATAACAGCGCTTCACATTGCGCAGCTTGTCGATCGCAGGCTAGGGTACGATATATATGGTTGCGTGGATATGGAATTACTTCCGATTGGCTGATGCCATGGCGTAGAAAGAACCAATCAGCGCTCGGTTAGAGTTTCATGACTGAACTTTGTATGTACTTCATTTTATTCACCTTAGTCTTAAGGTCCTTTTGCAGTGCTTCTATTTTGCCTGCCATAGGCTTAAACTCTCTTTTACAGCTCTCAGCAGCATGCTCAAGGTTTATCAGTGTTCATTCAACACAACGTGATCCCAATACTCCAAACAGCACTGTATTAAAGGGTTAGTTCACCCAAAAATGAAAACTATGTCATTAATGACTCACCCTCATGTTGTTCCAAACCCATAAGACCTCCGTTCATCTTCGCAACACAGTTTAAGATATTTTAGATTTAGTCCGAGAGCTTTCTGTCCCTCCATTGAAAATGTATGTACGGTAGACTGTCCATGTCCAGAAAGGTAATAAAAACATCATCAAAGTAGTCCATGTGACATCAGTGGGTTAGTGTAACATCTGCATCCACCATCCATTCCTCCAACTGCCAGAGGGAGCCGTCTCCCGAATATTGAACACTGCCGCTTCTTCTCCCCTCTCTTCCTGTATACACTTGTTATAAGCCATGTTGTTTGTGCATTATGTTGCGAAGTATTGCCAGTTTACCCTGTCTCTACCAAGCGTTTCTTCTATTCCTGATTGTTTGCACGTGCATGTCCTTTTCTGACTTCGTCTTTTGGATTACCCTTTTGGATTAGTTTACTGTCTGGACTGCCGCTATTGTTATCGACCTTTTGCCTGTTGTTTGACCACAATTCCTGCTCAATATCTCTCTCTGTTTGTGCTGTTGTGTTTAATAAACCACCGCACATGGATTCGAACACTCAACTGAGTCAGCCTCCATTACAGAATACTTCGCCGGAACAGAATCCAGCGGAGCTAACGCAACTACAGGCCGCGTTCGCTTACCAGAACTACATGATCAAGGATTTCCAAGGCCAACTCACTTCACTACGAGCTGCTAACGAACATCTCACATGCTATATTCAATCCCTCCCACCGACCAGGCCTGATCCGGTAAGATTTTCATTACCTGATAAGTTTGATGGTACAGCTGAGAAATGCAGAGGATTTTTGCGTCAATGTACGATCTATTTCAATAACCAGCCTGAAGCTTTTCTCAGAGATTCGACTAAATGCTCTTTCATGATGTCATTGTTAACGGGAAGAGCTCTCGAGTGGGCATCAGCTGTCTGGGATCAGGATGACTGTGTAAGAACCTCGTATGATTATTTCACTAAGCAAATACGTGAAGTTTTTGAATATCCCGCGGGAGGGAGAGATGTTTTGTCAGAGCTGTTACAGTTACGCCAGGGAAACCGCACAGCAGCTGATTATGCCGTAGAATTTCGTACCCTAGCTGCGCAAAGTGGCTTGAATGAGGCAGCACTGAAACCAGTGTTTAAGCAGGGCCTCAGTCAGATGTTACAGCATGCCGAACTTGCATGCAAGGACGTGGGCTCAGATCTTCATCAACTGATTTCAATGGCTATAAAACTTGATAACCTCCTACGTAATAACCCACCCAGTTTGTTTGCAGCCTCAGCATCTGCCCCAGCCACAAACTTTCAGGAACCAGTCGAGCCCATGCAGATCGGATACACAAGAGTGTCTATGGAAGAACGTGAACGACGCAGAACCAACCGTCTGTGTTTCTACTGTGGTCAACCAGGTCATCAGTGTCATTCATGTCCTAACAAGCCCACCACGACCAAAGTGAGTACTGCCTTAACGACTATGCTGACTAGATGTTTTACTCTTCTCCTAACACTCTCATATGCTAATTCTGCTCAATGTGTTCCAGCGTTAATTGACTCCGGCTCAGCATTGAATTTGATCCATCATGAACTGGTCCATAAACTCAAAATACCTGTTATCCCGTGTATACCACCTATCAACATAACAGCCATTAATAGCCAACCTATTGGTGGAGGCATTACTCAAACTGCTCCTGTTACAGTCAAGATAGGCCTGTTCCACTTAGAAACAATCTCTTTGTATGTAACATCAACACACCAGCATCCTGTAGTCTTGGGGAATCCATGGCTAACTATTCATGATCCACAAATTTCCTGGAATTCCAAAGAACTTACTAAATGGTCACCGCATTGCTACAACCATTGCCTCCAGCTCCAGTTACAACTCCCATGTTTAACTACCAGCATTGAAAGCCCGGCAACTAATGAACCAGTTTCTATTCCCCCAGAGTATGCTGACTACAGTGAGGCCTTCAGCAAAACAAAAGCCACCCAGTTACCTCCACATTGCCCTTGGGACTGTGCGATTGAACGGTTAGCAAACACTGCACCCCCTAAGAGCAAGGTATATCCATTAACCATTCCTGAAATGCATGCCATGGAGAAATACATTGAAGAGGCTCTAGAATCCGGTTTCATCCGTCCTTCCACATCTCCAGCAGCATCAGGTTTTTTCTTTGTTGAGAAGAAAGATGGTGGTCTACGTCCCTGAATCGATTACCGAGGTCTCACCTCCGTTACCATCAAGAACAGGTACCCACTGCCATTAGATCCCTCTGCATTAGAACAGTTGCGTGAAGCCACCATTTTCACTAAATTAGACCTGCGCAGTGCTTATAATTTAATCAGAATCCGAGAAGGTGACGAATGGAAAACGGCCTTTATCACCACCAGGGGGCACTATGAATACTCCGTTATGTCGTATGGCCTGGCCAATGCTCCATCCGTGTTCCAGTCCTTCATTAATGAGATTTTCTGTGACATTCTGAACCACTATGTTATTGCTTACATAGATGATATTCTGATCTACTCAAAAACATGTGAGTTACACATCCAGCATGTAAGAAATGTTCTGTCTCGATTACTGGCTAACAACTTGTATGTCAAGGCTGAGAAATGTGAATTTCATGTCTCTAGTACAACCTTCCTTGGCTACAGGATCAGTCATAGAGGAGTAGAGATGGACACTGGGAAAGTTGAGGCAGTCACAGAATGGCCACGTCCTACCACGGTAAAGGAATTGCAAAGGTTTTTGGGATTTGCTAATTTTTATAGAAGGTTTATCCGTAACTACAGTTCCATTGCAGCTCCTCTGACATCACCAGAAAACTAACAACAGCAGAAAGAAACTATGACGTGGGTAACAAGGAACTGTTGTCTATAAAAGCAGCACTGGCAGAATGGAGACACTGGTTGGAGGGAGCTCGCCATCCTTTTCAGGTTATTACTGACCACAAAAATTTGGAATACATCAAGTCTGCAAAACGTCTCAATCCAAGACAAGCCCGCTGGTCATTGTTCTTCACAAGGTTTCAATTCACAGTCACTTATCACCCAGGAAGCAAGAATGGCAAAGCTAATGCCCTTTCACGAAGATTTGACTCAAATGAAACTTCTTGCTGTCAGGGGCCAATTCTACCTCCTTCTGTTATTGTGGCACCCAAGACAGTCCAAGACACCCCGAGAACTCCCAGCTGGTCTCCTTGAACCTCCTGGTGCTTAACTCCTTTTGGTTTAACAATTAATGATGTTTCTGTGTATGTCAAGACTTGCAGTGTGTGTGCTCAGTCCAAGACAGCCCGAGAACTCCCAGCTGGTCTCCTTGAACCTCTGCCAATTCCTCAGCGCCCCTGGTCTCATCTGGCTGTGGACTTCGTTACTGATCTACCCAGTTCCAATGGCTACACCACAATCCTGGTAATTATTGATCGCTTCTCTATAACGAAGTCCACAGCCAGATGAGACCAGGGGCACTGAGGAATTGGCAGAGGTTCAAGGAGACCAGCTGGGAGTTCTCGGGGTGTCTTGGACTGAGCACACACACTGCAAGTCTTGACATACACAGAAACATCATTAATTGTTAAACCAAAAGGAGTTACGCACCAGTTCTACTGTCCGTTGAATGCCAGGATTCCCGGAGCTCAGAGATGTGTGCACCCATTGTGTGATTTGCTGGCGAAGAGATCTTGGGACAAAATGATGGCCAGGAGGACATTCAGAGGGAGTTGGTTCTGTTTGCTGTTCACGTTGCAGTTCCTCCATTATATCCCAGCGAATGGGTGCCACAATAACAGAAGGAGGTAGAATTGGCCCCTGACAGCAAGAAGTTTCATTTGAGTCAAATCTTCGTGAAAGGGCATTAGCTTTGCCATTCTTGCTTCCTGGGTGATAAATGACTGTGAATTGAAACCTTGTGAAGAACAATGACCAGCGGGCTTGTCTTGGATTGAGACGTTTTGCAGACTTGATGTATTCCAAATTTTTGTGGTCAGTAATAACCTGAAAAGGATGGCGAGCTCCCTCCAACCAGTGT
This sequence comes from Chanodichthys erythropterus, assembly GCF_024489055.1. Classification (NCBI taxonomy): domain Eukaryota; kingdom Metazoa; phylum Chordata; class Actinopteri; order Cypriniformes; family Xenocyprididae; genus Chanodichthys; species Chanodichthys erythropterus. The sequence goes on from NC_090229.1 coordinate 273,121, forward strand.
CTCCATTCTGCCAGCACTGCTTTGATATACAACAGTTCCTTGTTACCCACGTCATAGTTTCTTTCTGCTGTTGTTAGTTTTCTGGAAAAAAAAGCACAGGGAATATGCACAGAATTCACTTACTCATTCATCTACAGGACTCACCCCCTTCAAGTGTGTTCTAGGTTATCAGCCTCTCATGTTCCCTTGGTCTGGACAACCTTCTGAAGTGCCTGCGGTGGATGATTGGGTCCGAAGAAGTGAACGAGTGTGGGACAGTGCCCATGTGAGGCTGCAGAGGGCAATCAGAGCCCAGAGGATCAAGGCAGACCGCAGGAGGCGTCCCCATTCAAACTACCAGCTGGGTCAGAGGGTCTGGCTGTCGACTCGAGATCTACGGTTGCGGCTGCCCAGCAGGAAGCTCAGCCCACAGTATGTATTTCTCCATCCTTTCATGTCTCTCTGTTGAAACTGGTCCACCCTGCTTCCGGCCCCACTACTGAGGAGAGGGAACCCCCTCCACCACTGGACATTGATGGAGCTCCGGCTTACCTGGTAAAGCAGATTCTGGATTCCAGGTGTCATGGGGGCCAGTTGCAATACCTGGTGGACTGGGAGGGCTATGGTCCTGAGGAGAGATCATGGGTGGCCGCCAAGGACATCTTAGACCCATCTTTGACCCAGGAGTTCCACCAGGCACACCCCAATCGTCCTGCACCCAGACCAAGGAGACGGCCACGAAGAACACCTGGAGGTGTTCATAGGGGAGGGATTCTGTAACATCTGCATCCGCCATCCATTCCTCCAACCACCAGAGGGAGCCGTCTCCCGAATATTGAACACTGCCGGTTCTTCTCCCCTCTCTTCCTGTCTACACTTGTTATAAGCCATGTTGTTTGTGCATTATGTTGCGAAGTATTGCCAGTTTACTCTGTCTCTACCAAGCGTTTCTTCTATTCCTGATTGTTTGCACGTGCATGTCTCCTTGCCTGTTTCTGACCTCATCTCTTGGATTACCCTTTTGGATTAGTTTACTGTCTGGACTGCCGCTATTGTTATCGACCTTTTGCCTTGCCCTTTCACGAAGATTTGACTCAAATGAAACTTCTTGCTGTCAGGGGCCAATTCTACCTCCTTCTGTTATTGTGGCACCCAAGACAGTCCAAGACACCCCGAGAACTCCCAGCTGGTCTCCTTGAACCTCTGCCAATTCCTCAGCGCCCCTGGTCTCATCTGGCTGTGGACTTCGTTACTGATCTACCCAGTTCCAATGGCTACACCACAATCCTGGTAATTATTGATCGCTTCTCTATAACGAAATCCACAGCCAGATGAGACCAGGGGCACTGAGGAATTGGCAGAGGTTCAAGGAGACCAGCTGGGAGTTCTCGGGGTGTCTTGGACTGAGCACACACACTGCAAGTCTTGACATACACAGAAACATCATTAATTGTTAAACCAAAAGGAGTTACGCACCAGTTCTACTGTCCGTTGAATGCCAGGATTCCCGGAGCTCAGAGATGTGTGCACCCATTGTGTGATTTGCTGGCGAAGAGATCTTGGGACAAAATGATGGCCAGGAGGACATTCAGAGGGAGTTGGTTCTGTTTGCTGTTCACGTTGCAGTTCCTCCATTATATCCCAGCGAATGGGTGCCACAATAACAGAAGGAGGTAGAATTGGCCCCTGACAGCAAGAAGTTTCATTTGAGTCAAATCTTCGTGAAAGGGCATTAGCTTTGCCATTCTTGCTTCCTGGGTGATAAATGACTGTGAATTGAAACCTTCTGAATGACTTTATTCAGCATTGTATTCTCTTTCGGGTCTGTTGTCAATCCGGGTTCACGACTCCGCAGTGAACACTGCCGGAGTAAGACGCTGCTGACGTGTTATCCGGTGCGCTCGAGCTTTGTTTACAGTCTGAGGGAGATGCACGCTGTTTTCAAGCTATTCTACATTGTTTTTATTTTGGTATTGCTATATTTTTTTAAATGGTGCGTAAGTGTGCATGTCGCGGATGTCCTAATTGCCAAAAACAATGACATAAATTTGCATTACCAACGCCGACAGATGAAAGGATTCAATGGAATCAATTCAATGGAAAGGATTCCGGAAGAGAATACAATGCTGAATAAAGTCGTAGTTTTTGTTATTTTTGGACCAAAATGTATTTTCGCTGCTTCAAAAACTTCTAACTAACCCACTGATGTCACATGGACTACTTTGATGATGTTTTTATTACCTTTCTGGACATGGACAGTCTACTGTACATACATTTTCAATGGAGGGACCAGGGCCGGCGCTACCTATAGGCAGAGCAGGCAGTTGCCTAGGGCCTCGGGCATGGAGGAGGGGCCTCCTGCCTCCACTACCATAACACCCCCCAAGCAAAATACTAGGCTCTTTTGCCATTGGATATAGATGAATTCACAGTGATTCTCACCTGTAATTAAACCAACTATTGTCACCGTATCAAAGTGGGTCCCACCTTCTAAATACATCATAAAACTTACGAAAATGCAACTTTTCTGCAGCTGACTGGCTTTAAGTCATTGAATTATGATTGCGCCGAAACCAGCATCCTTTATATGGGGTGCAAAGCAAAGGCTAAAACCACTCAAGGAAGTGCAGTTCGTAATGTTACGTCCCAGTCTAGGGGTGGGAAAGCAACATAAATGAAGAATGTCACGTAAGGAGAGATTTTTGTTTATTGTAGAAGCTTAATCATCCATCCAGTAGGCTAATAGGTCCAGGAATGGGCATAAACCAAAACAACAAACAAAACGTCTCGGGTTACGAGTGTAACCCTTGTTCCCTGAGTAAGGGAACGAGACGCTATGTCGGATGACGTGATCACGTCATCCGACGTAGCGTCGATAGTTCCCACGAAAGGGAACAAAAACTAACTATTTTTAATGATCTACCTTAACCTAACAAAGAAAAAATTAACAAAAAAGAAACTCTCAGAAGGAAGGAAACTCCAAAAAAGACAAACAAACACTAATCACAGAATATTATATACGTCCGAGGACGTAACAGTAATGTAGTTGTGCGAGTTGTCATCATCTCTTTTGGACTGATTGCAATGTATTCTAAAAAATAAACGTGTTCTGTAGATCGGCGTTATTTCTGGACATATCATTTGCCAGTTTATGAGTTTAAAAGAGCGCGAGCGCCGTCGCCGTGTCCAGACTGTTAGACACTTTAAATTTGTGCATAATGAATGACATCGCTGACTACGATACTGAAGTGAAAGCAAAGTTCGTATTCAAAATCAAAGAGCTAGAGTATGCTATAACAGCACTAGAGTACTTTTTTTTAATGTTTCAAAAACAGTATCTCATCTGTCTGTATCTTTTAAATTCTGCTGTTTACATTACTGTTCTACCGCAATACTTACTTTCAGTTTTCAAAACATAAATATTGTTGTTATATTTATTGAAAAATCAGCGTACGATTTTATTAAGTAAGTATTAATGCTTAGAATTTTTATCTCTTTCACTTTTACTATATAGTAGTTGATTTGTGTAGCCACTCTTGGTTAAACATTTAAAATCCACACTCTAAAAAATGCTGGGTTGAAAATGGACAAACCCAGCGGTTGGGTTAATTGCCCCACGTGCTGGGCACCAACTGTTTAAAAATGACTAAATGGCTGTCATAAAATGAACCAAAAATAGGTTTGAAATTAAAAATCAGACTAATTACTAGAGACAACAATAATAATCAAAAGGTGAACATTTATTAATAAGCAACTTAAATGTTTATTGTTTAATTATTATTCATGTTCATTTATTAAACATATTAATAAATGTTAATTTCCAGCTTTGGGTTCATTTTAAGCAAGTAATACAGTAATTTTTAAATGATAGTTGAGTTTAAAAAAAATAAAAATAAAAATAAAAAAAAAACATTTAACCCATTTGCTGGGTTAAAACACCCCAATTGCTGGATTTGTCCCTTTTCAACCCAAACTTTTTTGTTTTTTTTAACCCAGCATTTTTTTAGAGTGTACTACCGTTTACTGAGAGGTTCTTTGGGGAACAAAAAGTAGTTATTTTATGGCATCACTGTGTAAAAACTCCCTTTTGGAACCTATTTTTAAGAGTGTGTAGTGCATATTTGAAGAATTGCATTGCAATACATATGATAATATAGTTTAAATTGGTTTAACAGGAGGGGAAAATTATTAAGGCATGATGTTAATTTCTTAAGTGATTTTCCTTTTCTTTCATTTTACTGTAGGCCTAAACAGTTTGTTATCCCAAATAGTGGGTAGGTGTGTTAGGACACTGTAAATAAATTACAGAACAAATTATTACCAAAAAAAAAAAAAAAAATGATGGCATCCTCAACAAACAAATAAGAGATTACCTTTATTAAGAGATTACCTTAATTAAACTTTTATTAATATGGACATATAAAAATAAAATGAATATATATAAATGTGTAGCTATAAAAATATAAACATTTTAATAACAGATGTTAAATAAAGAGGTAAGGAATAATATTTGTTTTAAGTGCTTTTTATTAGGATTATTTATTGTGGAGCGGGGGGCCTCCAACATAAAGTTTGCCTAGGGCCTCCAAATGTCTAGAACCGGCCCTGGGAGGGACAGAAAGCTCTCGGACTAAATCTAAAATATCTTAAACTGTGTTCCGAAGATGAATGAAGGTCTTACGGGTTTGGAACGACAAGAGGGTCATTAATGACATAATTTTCATTTTTGGGTGAACTAACCCTTTAAATGTGCATAAATCAAAGCACTAATTTAATCCAACAAAGCGGCACACAAACCAACCAACAAAGCGGCACACAAACAGCAGCAACATGTAGGATGGCGATGGTACGGTACAAAACAGAAAACAAGCAAATATGAGACTAAAGGTTTTTAAACTCTTACTTCTAGAAAATTAAGTACAAATATTCATCAGGTGTATTTTGCTTACGTTTTTAATTAATTTATGAAGCCACTGTAAACTTTATTGTTACATATTATTATATTGTTATATTTCATTGCTATTATGTTTTGTCCAGGCAATTAGTTTATTTTGTTGTAAATAAATAAGCCTGACAATGTCACTGCCAAATACCTATAAGTACTGTACTGTAGTCTGTTGTGGTATTCTGCCATGTTTCTCACGTACACAACCCCAAATCGTAAACTCAGGGCTTACAGAAAACCCAGTGTTATGTGTGGTTGTAGGGACAAGCATACAAATGATACATGTTGATACAAATGAGAACGGACGATGAGTGAGGGCAAACACAGGGTATAAATACAAGTGACTAACAAGAGGAACCAAACAAGGTGATGGGATAATGAACGAGACACAGGTGGATCAAATGAACTAATCAGACAGACTGGGGAAAAACTAGGCCACAGGACACAGTACATGTAACATATCGCCCCCCCTCCGGGTAGGCGCGGCCTCGCGCCATATGGAGTCCAACAGAGGAGGGGGGGCAGGGGTTCTGGAGGAGGGCGAAGGGCAAAGGAAAAAACAAACAAGAGTCCATAGAAAACAAAAATAGTCCAAGGGGGAGTGGAGGGTGGGAGGAGCCAAGGGGAAGCCTGGAGCAGGAGGAGCCAGATGTTGGTCCAGAGACCAACCATGAAGAGGCCCCATGGTGGAGTCGAGGACAGGAAAAACCATCGTGGGGAGATGAGAGGCGCCACCCTGGGGACGACCGATGGAGAAGCCAATGATGATGGTGATCCAGGTGAAGTTGGAATGCTGGAGAGCCCAACCGACACTACTGGATTTGGAGACCGAGCTGGAGCCGGGACGACGAGCATCCGAGGTGGAATCCGGGAACCTGAAGACTGAGATGGAGGCGGTGCAACCGAGGGCGAAGGAGGAGACGGGGGGAAGGAGGAGCCAGGCGAAACCGTAGGTGCAGGCTGGACGACGTCTGACCAAGTCGGAGCCTGTGGGACGAGGGAGCCCGGTGGAGTCTTGAGGCTGAGGGTATCCGGTGGAGCCGAGGGAGGGAGGAGCCACGGCGAAAGCGAAGCGTCGACAGGCCGCGGTGGAGTGTTGGACTCGAAGGCTGGAGGCGGAGCCAGGAGAACCTCAGTCCACGGTGACACTGGTGGCCTGAAGCGTCGAGTCGGATCCATGCGTTTACGTGATGGAGTTGATGAGAGGCTGAAGGGTACCAGGGGAGGCAGAGATGAGATGGTTTGAGGAGGCGGGAGAGGGAGGTTGGGAGGGAACACAGGGCTGGACAGAACCAGCAGGGGCACGGACAGTTCTGAGCTGGATGGGACCAGCGGGGACACACACAGTTCTGAGCTGGACGGGACCAGCGGGGACACACACAGTTCTGAGCTGGATGGGACCAGCGGGGACACAAGACAAGGGAAATTTACCTCCTCAAACACATCCAATAAATCCAGAAAGATTTCTGTAGACATGACGATGCCATCCACCGTGGTGATGTTGTGGTTGGGGCTCTCTTCCCAGCCCTCGAACTCCACTAACACTCCCTCGACAGCACACGATGTAACGGGCTCACGCACCTGGTCAGACACACCTAGCGGTTCACACCCCAGGGTGACGACTCCTTCCGTCCTCTCTTCAGGTTCGGTCTCGTTCGTCCCAGCAGGTTGATCTCCGCGGTCTGCGGTGGGCTCTCGTTTCTCCATCGTGCCCGTCGATGGCGGATGGTTGGTCTCTGGATGTGGAGTGGTGCTGGTGTCGTCCTCAGCAGGGCTGATGGTGAACGGAGAGTTGTTGTTTACCAGCACCCACTCCACGTATGCGGCGAAATCCTCAGTTGGACCGCCCGCTGGAATGCGTGCCTTGGACCGCTCGCTCAGGCCGGTACGATAGTAAATACAGAGCGAGCGGTCCGGGATGTGAGTCAGGCACGCAAGCTGGAGAATGTCACTGGTGTGCTGTTCCAGCGAGCGGTCTCCCTGCTCCAGGCAGAGGAGCTGGACTGGGGGTAGAGCCATGAAGGAAAAACAAAACATAAAAACTGAAGTAAAATGCCGCAAAAGAAAAAAACTGTTTTGGTCCGTTCTTCTGTTACGTGTGGTTGTAGGGACAAGCACAACGACGATGAAGATGACGAATATAACAATACTTTAATTCCAAACAGAGTGAGACAGCATACACACGTGTTGATACAAACGAGAACGGACGATGAGTGAGGGCAAACACAGGGTATAAATACAAGTGACTAACAAGAGGAACCAAACAAGGTGATGGGATAATGAACGAGACACAGGTGGATCAAATGAACTAATCAGACAGACTGGGGAAAAACTAGGCCACAGGACACAGTACATGTAACACCCAGAACTTCTCACTTGTATTTACGACTTTGTGATGGCGTTCATGTGTGTTCCACAAGACAGAGCTACACATGATGTTTTATTAACAGAGTTCGGGAGGAGCATGTGCAAATGATCTATCCAATCAACTTGTCATCAGCAATTACCACATCTATTCTATCAGCATGAGAGGAAGTCGATATATATATCCACAGTCGACTCACCTACATTCCTCGACAGTTTCCAGCATCCCTCCACCACCCCGACTCCTCATTCTTGGCTTGTTTCTACCACAGCCAGGAATACGGCCACAAAAACAGATCTCGGAGCCCTCTACTCGGACAGCACACCAAATACGCATACCATTTATTCTGACTTATTTGTAAGTGTGAACTCATGAACTGACAAACCACCATTCACACATGTTGGAGTGGATTGCTTTGGTCCCTTTGAGATAAAGCGAGGAAGAAGAGTTATGAAACATTATGGAGTAATCTTCACATGTTTGACGATAAGGACTGTTCACCTTGAAATAGCAGCTCCTCTCAATATACAGACTCATTCATTTATACATTAATCCATTTTATCACATATCGAGATCATGTAACTGAGATGATGTGGAAGGATAATGTGTATTTTTGACGAAGTTGGCGATATGTTCAATAGGTTCAATACATCAATGGATCGGTGAATATCTACCACAACTGCAAGAATGCCAGAAGTGTCTGGTGAGGACATACAACTTTCAATTGGGATATGTTGTGCTTGTAGTGAACGACACAGCACCAAGGAGTTCATGGATTATGTGCAGGATTATTCACATTCACATTATTGACATTTGATATTCAACAGTGCTTTGCATCTGCCTGCATTGACACCATTTTCTTTAAGAGCTTCTGAAGTGCCTTGACTTGACAAAGTAACTTGACTTGACTTGACACCAAGATAAAAGAGGGTTAACATGTCAAGTGAGACTCAAGACCAAGAATACTGGCCACTCAAGATTTGAAAGTGAAAAAGTGACATGATGTGTAGCCAAGTATGGTGTCCCCTACTCAGAATTTGTGCTCTGCATTTCACCCATCCAAGTGCACACACACACAGCAGTGAGTATTGAACACATACATCCCGAGCCTCGGGCAGCCATTTTGCTGCGGCACCCAGGGAGAGACTTGAGACTTGAACCAGCAACCTTCGACTCTCTAACATTTGGCCACAACTGCCTGCTTGTATTCTCTAAAACTCTCAAATGACTTACATTTTGACAGACTTGCATGACTAATATTGAGGACCAGGAGTGCCACTTAAAAATAAAACGAAGAATCAATTAATTAATTTAATAATTCAAATGAATCACTTTTTATATGAGCAAATTAATAGACATATTTAAAGTTGTTTATTTAACTCCTGTTTTTAAATGTAGCTTAATAAAACAATAAAACAATAAATTTAAAAAATCTTTTTTGAATGTATAAATAAATAGACAAATTTGAAACGGGTTATTTAATTAATTTTTTAAATCGTAGATCAATAAAACAATAAAAAGTACATTAGTAAATCATTTTAAATGCACATTTAAATCACTTTTAGACTAAAGACACTGACTACAAACAGTTTAATCGACATGCCGACTTTCTTCAGTTGATTATGGACATTGCTCACACATTGAAGAATCGGACATTTGAACACATACACATTCGCATATACTTATGTATTTGTGAAAATAAGATGTATCATAATTAAGATAAATATAAGAAAATAAGAGATGCAATATATGCATCAAGTTTTGCACTGAAATGCATCATGGATTTAATACCCACTAGTGCTGCTAAAGAAAGTGATCTTTGTTTGTTTGTTTTATTTTCATAATTACAATTATTCACATTTTATTTAAAGTCAGAGTACTTCTTGTTTATTATTATGGAGCCTATTTGATTTACTTTATCCCTAAATGTTAATTAATGCATTAACTATCATTTAATTAATGATGCCATTATTCACGCATGAATCCATATGACTCCGGTCATAGTTAAGGTTAGCTCTTTTTTTTTTAATTTATTTTTATTTTTAAAAATACTTTATTTATTGGCATTTATAACAAATATACAGAAAATCCACCATGTAACAAGAAAAAATAAAAAAAGGAACATTTTTAACCCGCTCCCACCATATCCCCCCTTCCCCTTATAGCTCTTTATTCATTTTTTATTAGCTCATGCATTCAATACTCAATAGTTCATGTTGAAGTAAGTATTAATTCAGGTATTAATACATAATTATTCATGTACTCTTATTGTACAGTGTTACCTATAACTTATGAATCAATTATATTTCACAATTTTCATTATTATATTTCTAAGGTTGATCTGTGGCAGAAATATCCCTATGATAAATAAGACTACATTTAAAGTATACTCTACTAAAGGTACAGTACTTTCTATAGTGCCTTTAAACTGCAATCATGTGATTTTCTTAATTTCCAAATCATTATCATATGGTATCTATGATTTCTCATTTATAACTCACCCATCCTTATTCCCAAGTTTCCACACCCAAGGGTGAATAAAACAGCTTTTGATTAATAAATCAGGTAAGGTATTTCTTCAATTATATCGTAAAATAATTTCAAGAAATGTATTTACTCACTGAGGACAAGTCTGGGATTTCCATTATGTTGAAAATGTGTCCCTGTAAATCTCTTGATCCTTTTTGTTTGCTCCTCTCTTCTGCTTTCCTCAAATGTTTTCCGCAATGATTGTCACAGATGAAATCTGAGTCCCCCCTCCTCCTTCTTTCTTTCTCTCTCTCTCACTCTCTCACACACACACTTTTAGTAAAAAATTGTTTAGAATGTTTATATAGCGATTTGAATTATAGAGGGTGTGGCCTGAAGTCTGAATATATACCACAATAAAAGGACTTTGGTCCACATAATGTAGGTCAAATCAGTGTACACACATTTTTGTTTGGACATTCCATTGACTTGTATTGTTCTCCCCACAATGTAGGTGAATGTTCTTTTGTTACAGTATAATATCCTACTTCATCCATTACTTCTTTCTCCTTAAAAGCTTTTTAGGAAGAGCATTGGACTATGACATACAAAACAAAACAAACAAAACAAACAAACAAACAAATAAATACATTGTTAACAGAAATTTGATTTACAGTTTTTTTCGATTGCTAAACGGCAGTGAGCACAACTGGAGCTACATGTGCAAAACTACCAACAGTCACCTGAGCTAAACAGTTAACACATGGCTCAAAACAGGCTCAGTGCAGCCAAACACTATGCACAACCCTCACTGAGATAACACACACTGTCACTCAGAACACACTGAGAGTAAAAACACTAGCATCAAACACCAACACAGAAAATACAAACTTTTCATCTTTACAGTTTGAACAATTTCAGTGACTTCATACAAAGTAATATTTTCTTCAAAGAAAAGAGAGACATTCTTTCACATGATTTATTTACATTTTTAGAACATAATTCTTTAGGGTAAATGAAAATTAGCAGTTTGCTTCAATAGTCTGTAGTAATTTACGGAATTACAGTAATGAGTTACATTATATGTATATATATATATATATATATATATATATATATATATATATATATATATATATAGATGTGTGTGTGTGTGTGTGTTCACTAACAAGTCTAAAACAAGACACCTGCTTAGCCTTTCAGCTGAAATTGCAATGTTTGAAAGGCACAATTTGAAATCTATTCTGTTTTGAATGTGTGGTTCACAGTTTTGACAGCAGTGTGTTAGCATTTGAACAAAGTGCTGTAAATCCACAGTGTTGTGCAGGTTGTGGTTAAAGTCATGGGATAAGTGTGTAGAGTTTTGAAAACTGTGTTCAAGCAATGAAAAACGAACTAGAGTTTGGTCCACATGAACTGCTGCTGTGCAGACTGTAGTTAGAGTTTTGCACATGTGACTCCAGTTGTGCCCACTGTCGTTTAGCAATTGAAAAAAACTGTAATTTATTTATGATGTTATGACAATAAGTATTACAAAACACTCTTCCCAGGGCTAGTGGAGCCCCTGAAAAACTAGGTTTGGTTGGTACAGAAAGTTATTTAGGGCCCGAGCACCGATGGTGTGAGGACCCTATTGGAATTGCTCCGTTTATTATTATTAGGGCCCAAGCGAATTAAGCGCGCAGGGCCCTCTTGTTCTTCTAAGGATTATTAGGGCCCAAGCGAAAATTCGCGCAGGGCCCTCTTGTTCTTCTAAGGATTATTAGGGCCCAAGCGAATTAAGCGCGCAGGGCCCTCTTGTTCTTCTAAGGATTATTAGGGCCCAAGCGAAAATTCGCGCAGGGCCCTCTTGTTCTTCTAAGGATTATTATTATTATTTTTTTTTTTTTTTTCGTCTTCCGGGGCTTTTTGGGGGCCTTAACATGCTCAAAAACTCTTGAAAATTGGCACACACATTGGAATCCGCGGCCATTAGGACGCCGGAGAGGCTGGTACCCGGGCGTGGCAGGGGGGCTCGACAGCGCCCCCTTGAAAAAAGTCTGAAAATTTGGTCCATATATTAAACATGCTTGCACGTATTAGTATGAAACTCGGTACACATATAGACCTCATCGGGCCGAACAACTTTCGCGCTCTAAGTTAATCGCCACGCCAACAGGAAGTCAGCTATTAAGGGTTGTTTGAAAAACGCATGCTCCACCAACTGGCAGCAGGAAGTGTATCACTTTTTGAAATGTTTTGAGATCACCCTCTTATTTTTACCTGATTTGCTTCAAACTTCATCAGTGTAATGTCAATACACAGCAGATGTAGACCTATGACAGGATTTTTGATATTTGAAATATTGTTGCCATGGCAACAGGTCAAACTGTAATAATATTCTTGAGTGTTTTTGAGGCTCTTAACATGCTTCAAATTGCATGAAACTCGACAACACATCAATATTGTCAACCAGTAGACATGGACAAAGCCATAGAAATGGGCGTGGTGGAGGGGCTCAGTAGCGCCACCTTTTGACAAAAGTGGGGGGGTTAGTTTTTCCTACAGTCACCAAACTCGGTACACATATTATTCTCATCAAGCCGGACAATTTTCTAATTTACATTCATTAGCTCCGACCAACAGGAAGTCAGCTATTTTGGTTTGAATGTTAATTTTTTGAAAAAACAGGCTATGAATTTTATACTACTACTCCTACAGGGTTTATCCAATTTACACCAAGCTTTTTTGAACTTGTTGCGAACACATTGAAGTTGTTTAATTGCAAACGGATTTTGGATATCTCAAACGGTTTGGCCGTGGCGAGGCAACGAATTTATGGCGAGAAAAGGGAAACAGGAAATGTGTTATAACTTCTGCATACATTGATTGATGTTTATGAAACTTCAGGAGTGTGTTGGTTGTAGTAGTCTGATCACATGGATGTAACTATTGTGAGTCAAAGTTATAGTGCCACCAAATGGCAGCAAGAAGTGTATCACTTTTAAAATGCTTTGAGATCACCCTCTTATTTTTACCTGATTTGCTTCAAACTTCATCAGTGTAATGTCAATACACAGCAGATGTAGACCTATGACAGGATTTTTGATATTTGAAATATTGTTGCCATGGCAACAGGTCAAACTGTAATAATATTCTTGAGTGTTTTTGAGGCTCTTAACATGCTTCAAATTGCATGAAACTCGACACACACATCAATATTGTCAACCAGTAGACATGGACAAAGCCATAGAAATGGGCGTGGTGGAGGGGCTCAGTAGCGCCACCTTTTGACAAAAGTGGGGGGGTTAGTTTTTCCTACAGTCACCAAACTCGGTACACATATTATTCTCATCAAGCCGGACAATTTTCTAATTTACATTCATTAGCTCCGACCAACAGGAAGTCAGCTATTTTGGTTTGAATGTTAATTTTTTGAAAAAACAGGCTATGAATTTTATACTACTACTCCTACAGGGTTTATCCAATTTACACCAAGCTTTTTTTAACTTGTTGCTAACACATTGAAGTTGTTTAATTGCAAACGGATTTTGGATATCTCAAACGGTTTGGCCGTGGCGAGGCAACGAATTTATGGCAAGAAAAGGGAAACAAAGTGTTATAACTTCTGCATACATTAATTGATTTTGATGAAACTTTGGCTTAGTCTTCGTTGTACAAGGCTGATCACATGGATTTGACTATTGTGATTCAAAGTCATAGCGCCACCAACTGGAAGCAGAAAATGTGTCACTTTCAGCATACATTGAGATCACCCTCTTATTTTTACCTGATTTGCTTCAAAATTCATCAGAATAATGTTAAAACTTGGCACATGTAATCCTTTGAAAATGGGCAGGGAGGAGGGGCTCTATAACGGCACCTTGTAGTGCAGTAAATGTGGAGTGAATTTGACATAGTCCTTTGATGTTTAACCGTTTTAAGTGCCTATTGCCCGCTGTGCACAGTTGCCCTGAAGCCACCGGGGTGGCGGTGCCACCGGGCTTGGGCCCGCCATCGCTGCTCGCAGCTATATTTTATTTTATTTTTTTTATTTTTTTTTTTTTTTCCGTCTTCCGGGGCTTTTTGGGGGCCTTAACATGCTCAAAAACTCTTGAAAATTGGCACACACATTGGAATCCGCGGCCATTAGGACGCCGGAGAGGCTGGTACCCGGGCGTGGCAGGGGGGCTCGACAGCGCCCCCTTGAAAAAAGTCTGAAAATTTGGTCCATATATTAAACATGCTTGCACGTATTAGTATGAAACTCGGTACACATATAGACCTCATCGGGCCGAACAACTTTCGCGCTCTAAGTTAATCGCCACGCCAACAGGAAGTCAGCTATTAAGGGTTGTTTGAAAAACGCATGCTCTGGAATTTGATATACTCCTCCTAGACGATTAATCCGATCGCCACCAAACTCGGTCAGCATGAAGTCAAGACACTGATGATTAAAAATTGCCAGGGGATTTTTGATATCTCGAACGGTTTGGCCGTGGCGAGGCAACGAATTTATGGCGAGAAAGAGGAAACAGGAAATGTGTTATAACGTCTTAATACATATATTGATCTTTATGAAACTTCAGGAGTGTGTTGGTTGTAGTAGTCTGATCACATGGATGTAACTATTGTGAGTCAAAGTTATAGCGCCACCAACTGGCAGCAGGAAGTGTATCACTTTTTGAAATGTTTTGAGATCACCCTCTTATTTTTACCTGATTTGCTTCAAACTTCATCAGTGTAATGTCAATACACAGCAGATGTAGACCTATGACAGGATTTTTGATATTTGAAATATTGTTGCCATGGCAACAGGTCAAACTGTAATAATATTCTTGAGTGTTTTTGAGGCTCTTAACATGCTTCAAATTGCATGAAACTCGACACACACATCAATATTGTCAACCAGTAGACATGGACAAAGCCATAGAAATGGGCGTGGTGGAGGGGCTCAGTAGCGCCACCTTTTGACAAAAGTGTTGGGGTTAGTTTTTCCTACAGTCACCAAACTCGGTACACATATTATTCTCATCAAGCCGGACAATTTTCTAATTTACATTCATTAGCTCCGACCAACAGGAAGTCAGCTATTTTTGTTTGAATGTTAATTTTTTGAAAAAACAGGCTATGAATTTTATACTACTACTCCTACAGGGTTTATCCAATTTACACCAAGCTTTTTTTAACTTGTTGCTAACACATTGAAGTTGTTTAATTGCAAACGGATTTTGGATATCTCAAACAGTTTGGCCGTGGCGAGGCAACGAATTTATGGCAAGAAAAGGGAAACAAAGTGTTATAACTTCTGCATACATTAATTGATTTTGATGAAACTTTGGCTTAGTCTTCAGTGTACAAGGCTGATCACATGGATTTGACTATTGTGATTCAAAGTCATAGCGCCACCAACTGGAAGCAGAAAATGTGTCACTTTCAGCATACATTGAGATCACCCTCTTATTTTTACCTGATTTGCTTCAAAATTCATCAGAATAATGTTAAAACTTGGCACATGTAATCCTTTGAAAATGGGCAGGGAGGAGGGGCTCTATAGCGGCACCTTGTAGTGCAGTAAATGTGGAGTGAATTTGACATAGTCCTTTGATGTTTAACCGTTTTAAGTGCCTATTGCCCGCCGTGCACAGTTGCCCTGAAGCCACCGGGGTGGCGGTGCCACCGGGCTTGGGCCCGCCATCGCTGCTCGCAGCTATATTTATTATTATTATTATTTATTTTTTTTTTTTTTCGTCTTCCGGGGCTTTTTGGCCTTAACATGCTCAAAAACTCTTGAAAATTGGCACACACATTGGAATCCGCGGCCATTAGGACGCCCCAGAGGCTGGTATCCGGGCGTGGCAGGGGGGCTCGACAGCGCCCCCTTGAAAAAAGTCAGAAAATTTGGTCCATATATTAAACACGCTTGCACGTATTAGTATGAAACTCGGTACACATATAGACCTCATCGGGCCGAACAACTTTCGTACTCTAAGTTAAACGCCACGCCAACAGGAAGTCAGCTATTAAGGGTTGTTTGAAAAACGCATGCTCTGGAATTTGATATACTCCTCCTAGACGATTAATCTGATCGCCACCAAACTCGGTCAGCATGAAGTCAAGACACTGATGATTAAAAATTGCCAGGGGATTTTTGATATCTCGAACGGTTTGGCCGTGGCGAGGCAACGAATTTATGGCGAGAAAAAGGAAACAGGAAATGTGTTATAACGTCTGCATACATATATTGATCTTTATGAAACTTCACGAGTGTGTTGGTTGTAGTAGTCTGATCACATGGATGTGACTATTGTGAGTCAAAGTTATAGCGCCACCAACTGGCAGCAGGAAGTGTATCACTTTTTGAAATGTTTTGAGATCACCCTCTTATTTTTACCTGATTTGCTTAAAACTTCATCAATGTAATGGCAATACACAGCAGATGTAGACCTATGACAGGATTTTTGATATTTGAAATATTGTTGCCATGGCAACAGGTCAAACTGTAATAATATTCTTGAGTGTTTTTGAGGCTCTTAACATGCTTCAAATTGCATGAAACTCAACACACACATCAATATTGTCAACCAGTAGACATGGACAAAGCCATAGAAATGGGCGTGGTGGAGGGGCTCAGTAGCGCCACCTTTTGACAAAAGTGGGGGTTAGTTTTTCCTACAGTCACCAAACTCGGTACACATATTGTTCTCATCAAGCCGGACAATTTTCTAATTTATATTCATTAGCTCTGACCAACAGGAAGTCGGCTATTTTTGTTTGAATGTTAATTTTTTGAAAAAACAGGCTATGAATTTTATACTACTACTCCTACAGGGTTTATCCAATTTACACCAAGCTTTTTTAACTTGTTGCTAACACATTGAAGTTGTTTAATTGCAAACGGATTTTGGATACCTCAAACGGTTTGGCCGTGGCGAGGCAACAAATTTATGGCGAGAAAAAGGAAACAGGAAATGTGTTATAACGTCTGCATACATATATTGATCTTTATGAAACTTCACGAGTGTGTTGGTTGTAGTAGTCTGATCACATGGATGTGACTATTGTGAGTCAAAGTTATAGCACCACCAACTGGCAGCAGGAAGTGTATCACTTTTTGAAATGCTTTGAGATCACCCTCTTATTTTTACCTGATTTGCTTCAAACTTCATCAGTGTAATATCAATACACAGCAGATGTAGACCTATGACAGGATTTTTGATATTTGAAATATTGTTGCCATGGCAACAGGTCAAACTGTAATAATATTCTTGAGTGTTTTTGAGGCTCTTAACATGCTTCAAATTGCATGAAACTCGACACACACATCAATATTGTCAACCAGTAGACATGGACAAAGCCATAGAAATGGGCGTGGTGAAGGGGCTCAGTAGCGCCACCTTTTGTCAAAAGTGGGGGTTAGTTTTTCCTACAGTCACCAAACTCGGTACACATATTGTACTCATCAAGCTGGACAATTTTCTAATTTACATTCATTAGCTCCGACCAACAGGAAGTCGGCTATTTTTGTTTGAATGTTAATTTTTTGAAAAAACAGGCTATGAATTTTATACTACTACTCCTACAGGGTTTATCCAATTTACACCAAGCTTTTTTAACTTGTTGCTAACACATTGAAGTTGTTTAATTGCAAACGGATTTTGGATATCTCAAACAGTTTGGCCGTGGCGAGGCAACGAATTTATGGCAAGAAAAGGGAAACAAAGTGTTATAACTTCTGCATACATTAATTGATTTTGATGAAACTTTGGCTTAGTCTTCAGTGTACAAGGCTGATCACATGGATTTGACTATTGTGATTCAAAGTCATAGCGCCACCAACTGGAAGCAGAAAATGTGTCACTTTCAGCATACATTGAGATCACCCTCTTATTTTTACCTGATTTGCTTCAAAATTCATCAGAATAATGTTAAAACTTGGCACATGTAATCCTTTGAAAATGGGCAGGGAGGAGGGGCTCTATAGCGGCACCTTGTAGTGCAGTAAATGTGGAGTGAATTTGACATAGTCCTTTGATGTTTAACCGTTTTAAGTGCCTATTGCCCGCCGTGCACAGTTGCCCTGAAGCCACCGGGGTGGCGGTGCCACCGGGCTTGGGCCCGCCATCGCTGCTCGCAGCTATATTTTATTTTATTTTTTTTATTTTATTTTATTTTTTTTCCGTCTTCCGGGGCTTTTTGGGGGCCTTAACATGCTCAAAAACTCTTGAAAATTGGCACACACATTGGAATCCGCGGCCATTAGGACGCCGGAGAGGCTGGTACCCGGGCGTGGCAGGGGGGCTCGACAGCGCCCCCTTGAAAAAAGTCTGAAAATTTGGTCCATATATTAAACATGCTTGCACGTATTAGTATGAAACTCGGTACACATATAGACCTCATCGGGCCGAACAACTTTCGCGCTCTAAGTTAATCGCCACGCCAACAGGAAGTCAGCTATTAAGGGTTGTTTGAAAAACGCATGCTCTGGAATTTGATATACTCCTCCTAGACGATTAATCCGATCGCCACCAAACTCGGTCAGCATGAAGTCAAGACACTGATGATTAAAAATTGCCAGGGGATTTTTGATATCTCGAACGGTTTGGCCGTGGCGAGGCAACGAATTTATGGCGAGAAAGAGGAAACAGGAAATGTGTTATAACGTCTTAATACATATATTGATCTTTATGAAACTTCAGGAGTGTGTTGGTTGTAGTAGTCTGATCACATGGATGTAACTATTGTGAGTCAAAGTTATAGCGCCACCAACTGGCAGCAGGAAGTGTATCACTTTTTGAAATGTTTTGAGATCACCCTCTTATTTTTACCTGATTTGCTTCAAACTTCATCAGTGTAATGTCAATACACAGCAGATGTAGACCTATGACAGGATTTTTGATATTTGAAATATTGTTGCCATGGCAACAGGTCAAACTGTAATAATATTCTTGAGTGTTTTTGAGGCTCTTAACATGCTTCAAATTGCATGAAACTCGACACACACATCAATATTGTCAACCAGTAGACATGGACAAAGCCATAGAAATGGGCGTGGTGGAGGGGCTCAGTAGAGCCACCTTTTGACAAAAGTGGGGGGGTTAGTTTTTCCTACAGTCACCAAACTCGGTACACATATTATTCTCATCAAGCCGGACAATTTTCTAATTTACATTCATTAGCTCCGACCAACAGGAAGTCAGCTATTTTTGTTTGAATGTTAATTTTTTGAAAAAACAGGCTATGAATTTTATACTACTACTCCTACAGGGTTTATCCAATTTACACCAAGCTTTTTTTAACTTGTTGCTAACACATTGAAGTTGTTTAATTGCAAACGGATTTTGGATATCTCAAACAGTTTGGCCGTGGCGAGGCAACGAATTTATGGCAAGAAAAGGGAAACAAAGTGTTATAACTTCTGCATACATTAATTGATTTTGATGAAACTTTGGCTTAGTCTTCAGTGTACAAGGCTGATCACATGGATTTGACTATTGTGATTCAAAGTCATAGCGCCACCAACTGGAAGCAGAAAATGTGTCACTTTCAGCATACATTGAGATCACCCTCTTATTTTTACCTGATTTGCTTCAAAATTCATCAGAATAATGTTAAAACTTGGCACATGTAATCCTTTGAAAATGGGCAGGGAGGAGGGGCTCTATAGCGGCACCTTGTAGTGCAGTAAATGTGGAGTGAATTTGACATAGTCCTTTGATGTTTAACCGTTTTAAGTGCCTATTGCCCGCCGTGCACAGTTGCCCTGAAGCCACCGGGGTGGCGGTGCCACCGGGCTTGGGCCCGCCATCGCTGCTCGCAGCTATATTTATTATTATTATTATTTATTTATTTATTTTTTTCGTCTTCCGGGGCTTTTTGGGGGCCTTAACATGCTCAAAAACTCTTGAAAATTGGCACACACATTGGAATCCGCGGCCATTAGGACGCCCCAGAGGCTGGTATCCGGGCGTGGCAGGGGGGCTCGACAGCGCCCCCTTGAAAAAAGTCAGAAAATTTGGTCCATATATTAAACACGCTTGCACGTATTAGTATGAAACTCGGTACACATATAGACCTCATCGGGCCGAACAACTTTCGTACTCTAAGTTAAACGCCACGCCAACAGGAAGTCAGCTATTAAGGGTTGTTTGAAAAACGCATGCTCTGGAATTTGATATACTCCTCCTAGACGATTAATCTGATCGCCACCAAACTCGGTCAGCATGAAGTCAAGACACTGATGATTAAAAATTGCCAGGGGATTTTTGATATCTCGAACGGTTTGGCCGTGGCGAGGCAACGAATTTATGGCGAGAAAAAGGAAACAGGAAATGTGTTATAACGTCTGCATACATATATTGATC
Source organism: Chanodichthys erythropterus (assembly GCF_024489055.1). Lineage (NCBI taxonomy): Eukaryota > Metazoa > Chordata > Actinopteri > Cypriniformes > Xenocyprididae > Chanodichthys > Chanodichthys erythropterus. The sequence continues at coordinate 293,222 of NC_090229.1, forward strand.
TTTATGAAACTTCACGAGTGTGTTGGTTGTAGTAGTCTGATCACATGGATGTGACTATTGTGAGTCAAAGTTATAGCGCCACCAACTGGCAGCAGGAAGTGTATCACTTTTTGAAATGTTTTGAGATCACCCTCTTATTTTTACCTGATTTGCTTAAAACTTCATCAATGTAATGGCAATACACAGCAGATGTAGACCTATGACAGGATTTTTGATATTTGAAATATTGTTGCCATGGCAACAGGTCAAACTGTAATAATATTCTTGAGTGTTTTTGAGGCTCTTAACATGCTTCAAATTGCATGAAACTCAACACACACATCAATATTGTCAACCAGTAGACATGGACAAAGCCATAGAAATGGGCGTGGTGGAGGGGCTCAGTAGCGCCACCTTTTGACAAAAGTGGGGGGGTTAGTTTTTCCTACAGTCACCAAACTCGGTACACATATTGTTCTCATCAAGCCGGACAATTTTCTAATTTATATTCATTAGCTCTGACCAACAGGAAGTCGGCTATTTTTGTTTGAATGTTAATTTTTTGAAAAAACAGGCTATGAATTTTATACTACTACTCCTACAGGGTTTATCCAATTTACACCAAGCTTTTTTTAACTTGTTGCTAACACATTGAAGTTGTTTAATTGCAAACGGATTTTGGATACCTCAAACGGTTTGGCCGTGGCGAGGCAACAAATTTATGGCGAGAAAAAGGAAACAGGAAATGTGTTATAACGTCTGCATACATATATTGATCTTTATGAAACTTCACGAGTGTGTTGGTTGTAGTAGTCTGATCACATGGGTGTGACTATTGTGAGTCAAAGTTATAGCACCACCAACTGGCAGCAGGAAGTGTATCACTTTTTGAAATGCTTTGAGATCACCCTCTTATTTTTACCTGATTTGCTTCAAACTTCATCAGTGTAATATCAATACACAGCAGATGTAGACCTATGACAGGATTTTTGATATTTGAAATATTGTTGCCATGGCAACAGGTCAAACTGTAATAATATTCTTGAGTGTTTTTGAGGCTCTTAACATGCTTCAAATTGCATGAAACTCGACACACACATCAATATTGTCAACCAGTAGACATGGACAAAGCCATAGAAATGGGCGTGGTGAAGGGGCTCAGTAGCGCCACCTTTTGTCAAAAGTGGGGGGTTAGTTTTTCCTACAGTCACCAAACTCGGTACACATATTGTACTCATCAAGCTGGACAATTTTCTAATTTACATTCATTAGCTCCGACCAACAGGAAGTCGGCTATTTTTGTTTGAATGTTAATTTTTTGAAAAAACAGGCTATGAATTTTATACTACTACTCCTACAGGGTTTATCCAATTTACACCAGGCTTTTTTTAACTTGTTGCTAACACATTGAAGTTGTTTAATTGCAAACGGATTTTGGATATCTCAAACAGTTTGGCCGTGGCGAGGCAACGAATTTATGGCAAGAAAAGGGAAACAAAGTGTTATAACTTCTGCATACATTAATTGATTTTGATGAAACTTTGGCTTAGTCTTCAGTGTACAAGGCTGATCACATGGATTTGACTATTGTGATTCAAAGTCATAGCGCCACCAACTGGAAGCAGAAAATGTGTCACTTTCAGCATACATTGAGATCACCCTCTTATTTTTACCTGATTTGCTTCAAAATTCATCAGAATAATGTTAAAACTTGGCACATGTAATCCTTTGAAAATGGGCAGGGAGGAGGGGCTCTATAGCGGCACCTTGTAGTGCAGTAAATGTGGAGTGAATTTGACATAGTCCTTTGATGTTTAACCGTTTTAAGTGCCTATTGCCCGCCGTGCACAGTTGCCCTGAAGCCACCGGGGTGGCGGTGCCACCGGGCTTGGGCCCGCCATCGCTGCTCGCAGCTATATTTTATTTTTTTTATTTTATTTTATTTTTTTTTTTTTCCGTCTTCCGGGGCTTTTTGGGGGCCTTAACATGCTCAAAAACTCTTGAAAATTGGCACACACATTGGAATCCGCGGCCATTAGGACGCCGGAGAGGCTGGTACCCGGGCGTGGCAGGGGGGCTCGACAGCGCCCCCTTGAAAAAAGTCTGAAAATTTGGTCCATATATTAAACATGCTTGCACGTATTAGTATGAAACTCGGTACACATATAGACCTCATCGGGCCGAACAACTTTCGCGCTCTAAGTTAATCGCCACGCCAACAGGAAGTCAGCTATTAAGGGTTGTTTGAAAAACGCATGCTCTGGAATTTGATATACTCCTCCTAGACGATTAATCCGATCGCCACCAAACTCGGTCAGCATGAAGTCAAGACACTGATGATTAAAAATTGCCAGGGGATTTTTGATATCTCGAACGGTTTGGCCGTGGCGAGGCAACGAATTTATGGCGAGAAAGAGGAAACAGGAAATGTGTTATAACGTCTTAATACATATATTGATCTTTATGAAACTTCAGGAGTGTGTTGGTTGTAGTAGTCTGATCACATGGATGTAACTATTGTGAGTCAAAGTTATAGCGCCACCAACTGGCAGCAGGAAGTGTATCACTTTTTGAAATGTTTTGAGATCACCCTCTTATTTTTACCTGATTTGCTTCAAACTTCATCAGTGTAATGTCAATACACAGCAGATGTAGACCTATGACAGGATTTTTGATATTTGAAATATTGTTGCCATGGCAACAGGTCAAACTGTAATAATATTCTTGAGTGTTTTTGAGGCTCTTAACATGCTTCAAATTGCATGAAACTCGACACACACATCAATATTGTCAACCAGTAGACATGGACAAAGCCATAGAAATGGGCGTGGTGGAGGGGCTCAGTAGAGCCACCTTTTGACAAAAGTGGGGGTTAGTTTTTCCTACAGTCACCAAACTCGGTACACATATTATTCTCATCAAGCCGGACAATTTTCTAATTTACATTCATTAGCTCCGACCAACAGGAAGTCAGCTATTTTTGTTTGAATGTTAATTTTTTGAAAAAACAGGCTATGAATTTTATACTACTACTCCTACAGGGTTTATCCAATTTACACCAAGCTTTTTTTAACTTGTTGCTAACACATTGAAGTTGTTTAATTGCAAACGGATTTTGGATATCTCAAACAGTTTGGCCGTGGCGAGGCAACGAATTTATGGCAAGAAAAGGGAAACAAAGTGTTATAACTTCTGCATACATTAATTGATTTTGATGAAACTTTGGCTTAGTCTTCAGTGTACAAGGCTGATCACATGGATTTGACTATTGTGATTCAAAGTCATAGCGCCACCAACTGGAAGCAGAAAATGTGTCACTTTCAGCATACATTGAGATCACCCTCTTATTTTTACCTGATTTGCTTCAAAATTCATCAGAATAATGTTAAAACTTGGCACATGTAATCCTTTGAAAATGGGCAGGGAGGAGGGGCTCTATAGCGGCACCTTGTAGTGCAGTAAATGTGGAGTGAATTTGACATAGTCCTTTGATGTTTAACCGTTTTAAGTGCCTATTGCCCGCCGTGCACAGTTGCCCTGAAGCCACCGGGGTGGCGGTGCCACCGGGCTTGGGCCCGCCATCGCTGCTCGCAGCTATATTTATTATTATTATTATTTATTTTATTTTTTTTTCGTCTTCCGGGGCTTTTTGGCCTTAACATGCTCAAAAACTCTTGAAAATTGGCACACACATTGGAATCCGCGGCCATTAGGACGCCCCAGAGGCTGGTATCCGGGCGTGGCAGGGGGGCTCGACAGCGCCCCCTTGAAAAAAGTCAGAAAATTTGGTCCATATATTAAACACGCTTGCACGTATTAGTATGAAACTCGGTACACATATAGACCTCATCGGGCCGAACAACTTTCGTACTCTAAGTTAAACGCCACGCCAACAGGAAGTCAGCTATTAAGGGTTGTTTGAAAAACGCATGCTCTGGAATTTGATATACTCCTCCTAGACGATTAATCTGATCGCCACCAAACTCGGTCAGCATGAAGTCAAGACACTGATGATTAAAAATTGCCAGGGGATTTTTGATATCTCGAACGGTTTGGCCGTGGCGAGGCAACGAATTTATGGCGAGAAAAAGGAAACAGGAAATGTGTTATAACGTCTGCATACATATATTGATCTTTATGAAACTTCACGAGTGTGTTGGTTGTAGTAGTCTGATCACATGGATGTGACTATTGTGAGTCAAAGTTATAGCGCCACCAACTGGCAGCAGGAAGTGTATCACTTTTTGAAATGTTTTGAGATCACCCTCTTATTTTTACCTGATTTGCTTAAAACTTCATCAATGTAATGGCAATACACAGCAGATGTAGACCTATGACAGGATTTTTGATATTTGAAATATTGTTGCCATGGCAACAGGTCAAACTGTAATAATATTCTTGAGTGTTTTTGAGGCTCTTAACATGCTTCAAATTGCATGAAACTCAACACACACATCAATATTGTCAACCAGTAGACATGGACAAAGCCATAGAAATGGGCGTGGTGGAGGGGCTCAGTAGCGCCACCTTTTGACAAAAGTGGGGGGGTTAGTTTTTCCTACAGTCACCAAACTCGGTACACATATTGTTCTCATCAAGCCGGACAATTTTCTAATTTATATTCATTAGCTCTGACCAACAGGAAGTCGGCTATTTTTGTTTGAATGTTAATTTTTTGAAAAAACAGGCTATGAATTTTATACTACTACTCCTACAGGGTTTATCCAATTTACACCAAGCTTTTTTTAACTTGTTGCTAACACATTGAAGTTGTTTAATTGCAAACGGATTTTGGATACCTCAAACGGTTTGGCCGTGGCGAGGCAACAAATTTATGGCGAGAAAAAGGAAACAGGAAATGTGTTATAACGTCTGCATACATATATTGATCTTTATGAAACTTCACGAGTGTGTTGGTTGTAGTAGTCTGATCACATGGATGTGACTATTGTGAGTCAAAGTTATAGCACCACCAACTGGCAGCAGGAAGTGTATCACTTTTTGAAATGCTTTGAGATCACCCTCTTATTTTTACCTGATTTGCTTCAAACTTCATCAGTGTAATATCAATACACAGCAGATGTAGACCTATGACAGGATTTTTGATATTTGAAATATTGTTGCCATGGCAACAGGTCAAACTGTAATAATATTCTTGAGTGTTTTTGAGGCTCTTAACATGCTTCAAATTGCATGAAACTCGACACACACATCAATATTGTCAACCAGTAGACATGGACAAAGCCATAGAAATGGGCGTGGTGAAGGGGCTCAGTAGCGCCACCTTTTGTCAAAAGTGGGGGGGTTAGTTTTTCCTACAGTCACCAAACTCGGTACACATATTGTACTCATCAAGCTGGACAATTTTCTAATTTACATTCATTAGCTCCGACCAACAGGAAGTCGGCTATTTTTGTTTGAATGTTAATTTTTTGAAAAAACAGGCTATGAATTTTATACTACTACTCCTACAGGGTTTATCCAATTTACACCAAGCTTTTTTTAACTTGTTGCTAACACATTGAAGTTGTTTAATTGCAAACGGATTTTGGATATCTCAAACAGTTTGGCCGTGGCGAGGCAACGAATTTATGGCAAGAAAAGGGAAACAAAGTGTTATAACTTCTGCATACATTAATTGATTTTGATGAAACTTTGGCTTAGTCTTCAGTGTACAAGGCTGATCACATGGATTTGACTATTGTGATTCAAAGTCATAGCGCCACCAACTGGAAGCAGAAAATGTGTCACTTTCAGCATACATTGAGATCACCCTCTTATTTTTACCTGATTTGCTTCAAAATTCATCAGAATAATGTTAAAACTTGGCACATGTAATCCTTTGAAAATGGGCAGGGAGGAGGGGCTCTATAGCGGCACCTTGTAGTGCAGTAAATGTGGAGTGAATTTGACATAGTCCTTTGATGTTTAACCGTTTTAAGTGCCTATTGCCCGCCGTGCACAGTTGCCCTGAAGCCACCGGGGTGGCGGTGCCACCGGGCTTGGGCCCGCCATCGCTGCTCGCAGCTATATTTATTATTATTATTATTTATTTATTTATTTTTTTCGTCTTCCGGGGCTTTTTGGCCTTAACATGCTCAAAAACTCTTGAAAATTGGCACACACATTGGAATCCGCGGCCATTAGGACGCCCCAGAGGCTGGTATCCGGGCGTGGCAGGGGGGCTCGACAGCGCCCCCTTGAAAAAAGTCAGAAAATTTGGTCCATATATTAAACACGCTTGCACGTATTAGTATGAAACTCGGTACACATATAGACCTCATCGGGCCGAACAACTTTCGTACTCTAAGTTAAACGCCACGCCAACAGGAAGTCAGCTATTAAGGGTTGTTTGAAAAACGCATGCTCTGGAATTTGATATACTCCTCCTAGACGATTAATCTGATCGCCACCAAACTCGGTCAGCATGAAGTCAAGACACTGATGATTAAAAATTGCCAGGGGATTTTTGATATCTCGAACGGTTTGGCCGTGGCGAGGCAACGAATTTATGGCGAGAAAAAGGAAACAGGAAATGTGTTATAACGTCTGCATACATATATTGATCTTTATGAAACTTCACGAGTGTGTTGGTTGTAGTAGTCTGATCACATGGATGTGACTATTGTGAGTCAAAGTTATAGCGCCACCAACTGGCAGCAGGAAGTGTATCACTTTTTGAAATGTTTTGAGATCACCCTCTTATTTTTACCTGATTTGCTTAAAACTTCATCAATGTAATGGCAATACACAGCAGATGTAGACCTATGACAGGATTTTTGATATTTGAAATATTGTTG